>NC_091342.1:8246734-8266734 GCF_038502225.1 Cherax quadricarinatus | reverse complement strand
AGGGCAGGGGAGGGCAGGGGACGGCAGGGTAGTGGAGGACAGGGGTGTTCAGGGGATGGGATGGGGGACAAGGGAGGGATATTTCGGGGATGGTATGGGAGGGCAGGGGGAGGGCAAGGGCGGGTGGGGGAAGGCAGGGGGGGCCCCCTCCCTCACCCTCATGTTTACTCTTTAATCACGGCAGCTTGCACCTCTACTGTTTTAAGTAAACAAAACAGCTGCTGGTAAACAACAACAACACAGCTGCTGGTAAACAACAACACATCTGCTGGTAAACAACAACAACACAGCTGCTGGTAAACAACAACACATCTGCTGGTAAACAACAACACAGCTGCTGGTAAACAACAATAACACAGCTGCTGATAAACAACAACACATCTGCTGGTAAACAACAACACAGCTGCTGGTAAACAACAACACAGCTGCTGGTAAACAACAACAACACAGCTGCTGGTAAACAACAACACAGCTGCTGGTAAACAACAACAACACAGCTGCTGGTAAACAACAACACAGCTGCTGGTAAACAACAACAACACAGCTGCTGGTAAACAACAACACATCTGCTGGTAAACAACAACACAGCTGCTGGTAAACAACAACACAGCTGCTGGTAAACAACAACACATCTGCTGGTAAACAACAACAACACAGCTGCTGGTAAACAACAACAACACAGCTGCTGGTAAACAACAACACATCTGCTGGTAAACAACACAGCTGCTGGTAAACAACAACACATCTGCTGGTAAACAACAACACATCTGCTGGTAAACAACAACACATCTGCTGGTAAACAACAACACAGCTGCTGGTAAACAACAACAACACAGCTGCTGGTAAACAACAACACAGCTGCTGGTAAACAACAACACAGCTGCTGGTAAACAACAACACAGCTGCTGGTAAACAACAACACAGCTGCTGGTAAACAACAACACAGCTGCTGGTAAACAACAACACAGCTGCTGGTAAACAACAACAACACAGCTGCTGGTAAACAACAACAACACAGCTGCTGGTAAACAACAACACATCTGCTGGTAAATAACAACACATCTGCTGGTAAACAACAGAGCTGTTGGTAAACAACAACACATCTGCTGGTAAACAACAACACATCTGCTGGTAAACAACAACAACACAGCTGGTGGTAAACAACAACACATCTGCTGGTAAACAACACAGCTGCTGGTAAACAACAACAACACAGCTGCTGGTAAACAACAACACAGCTGCTGGTAAACAACAACAACACAGCTGCTGGTAAACAACACAGCTGCTGGTAAACAACAACAACACAGCTGCTGGTAAACAACAACAACACAGCTGCTGGTAAACAACAACACAGCTGCTGGTAAACAACTCAGCTGCTGGTAAACAACAACACATCTGCTGGTAAACAACACATCTGCTGGTAAACAACACATCTGCTGGTAAGGAACAACACAGCTGCTGGTAAACAAGAACAACACATCTGCTGGTAAACAACACAGCTGCTGGTAAACAACAACACATCTGCTGGTAAACAACACAGCTGCTGGTAAACAACAGCAACACATCTGCTGGTAAACAACAACAACACAGATGCTGGTAAACAACAACACAGCTGCTGGTAAACAACACATCTGCTGGTAAACAACACAGCTGCTGGTAAACAACAACAACACAGCTGCTGGTAAACAACACAGCTGCTGGTAAACAGCAACAACACATCTGCTGGTAAACAACAACACAGATGCTGGTAAACAACAACACAGCTGCTGGTAAACAACACATCTGCTGGTAAACAACACAGCTGCTGGTAAACAACACATCTGCTGGTAAACAACACAGCTGCTGGTAAACAACAACACAGCTGCTGGTAAACAACAACACAGATGCTGGTAAACAACAACACATCTGCTGGTAAACAACACATCTGCTGGTAAACAACACATCTGCTGGTAAACAACAACACAGCAGCTGGTAAACAACAACACAGCTGCTGGTAAACAACAGCAACACAGCTGCTGGTAAATAACAACACAGCTGCTGGTAAACAACAGCAACACAGCTGCTGGTAAACAACAACACAGCTGCTGGTAAACAACACATCTGCTGGTAAACAACAACACAGCTTCTGGTAAACAACACAGTTGTTGGTAAACAACACATCTGCTGGTAAACAACAACACAGCTGGTGGTAAACAACAACAACACAGCTGCTGGTAAACAAAAACACAGCTGCTGGTAAACAACACAGCTGCTGGTAAACAACAACACAGCTCCTTGTAAACAACAACACAGCTGCTGGTAAACAACAAAGCTGCTGGTAAACAACACAGCTGCTGGTAAATAACACAGCTGCTGGTAAACAACAACACAGCTGCAGGTAAACAACACAGCTGCTGGTAAACAACAACACAGCTGCTGGTAAACAACAACACAGCTGCTGGTAAACAACAACAACACAGCTGCTGGTAAACAACAACACAGCTGCTGGTAAACAACAACACAGCTGCTGGTAAACAACACAGCTGCTGGTAAACAACAACACAGCTGCTGGTAAACAAGTGCCTCAGTTGTGGCTCTGTTTACCGAGTTACTGCGTCTCACTAACCTCCGTACTTAACGGACGGTGGATCAAGCCTCCAGCACTCCCTGAGTTCCTTGACCCACGCGGGTTTACCGCTTTCTGTAAAATAAATTACTAAGAGGACGATTCACAAGTCTTGTGTTTATATTATACTGTTATTTGAGGGGAAGCGCCAAGCCCGTAAGGACCGTACGGAGCCTGGGGGTACAAATGGTTAGCAAGCTTGGTTCGAACACGAGGAGTGTAGCTCCAGTTCTTGGGATGAAGAGCCCTTACAAGCAGTGATTTCGATAAAGCCCTTGAGAGTATGCTCAAGCACTCTGTACCAAGTTCTTTGTCCCAAGCACTCTATGCCAAGCACTCTGACCCAAGCACTCTGACCCAAGCACTCTATGCCAAGCACTCTGACCCAAGCACTGTGTACCAAGCACTCTGTCCCAAGCACTCTGTACCAAGCACTCTGACCCAAGCACTCTTTCCCAAGCACTCTGTCCCAAGCACTCTGACCCAAGCACTCTGTCCCAAGCACTCTGTACCAAGCACTCTTTCCCAAGCACTCTATGCCAAGCACTCTGTCCCAAGCACTCTGTCCCAAGCACTCTGTCCCAAGCACTCTGTCCCAAGCACTCTGTCCCAAGCACTCTATGCCAAGCACTCTGTCCCAAGCACTCTGACCCAAGCACTCTATGCCAAGCACTCTGACCCAAGCACTCTGACCCAAGCACTCTTTCCCAAGCACTCTGTCCCAAGCACTCTGACCCAAGCACTCTGTCCCAAGCACTCTGTCCCAAGCACTCTGACCCAAGCACTCTGACCCAAGCACTCTTTCCCAAGCACTCTGTCCCAAGCAGTCTGTCCCAAGCACTCTTTCCCAAGCACTCTGTCCCAAGCACTCTGTCCCAAGCACTCTGTACCAAGCACTCTGACCCAAGCACTCTGTACCAAGCACTCTGTACCAAGCACTCTGTCCCAAGCACTCTGTCCCAAGCACTCTGTACCAAGCACTCTGACCCAAGCACTCTGTACCAAGCACTCTGTACCAAGCACTCTGTACCAAGCACTCTGTCCCAAGCACTCTGTACCAAGCACTCTGTCCCAAGCACTCTGTCCCAAGCACTCTGACCCAAGCACTCTGTCCCAAGCACTCTGTCCCAAGCACTCTGACCCAAACACTCTGTCCCAAGCACTCTGTACCAAGCACTCTGTCCCAAGCACTCTGTCCCAAGCACTCTGTACCAAGCACTCTGTCGCAAGCACTCTGTACCAAGCACTCTGTACCAAGCACTCTGTACCAAGCACTCTGTCCCAAGCACTCTGTCGCAAGCACTCTGTCGCAAGCACTCTGTCGCAAGCACTCTGTACCAAGCACTCTGTACCAAGCACTCTGTCCCAAGCACTCTGTCCCAAGCACTCTGTCGCAAGCACTCTGTACCAAGCACTCTGTACCAAGCAGTCTGTACCAAGCACTCTGTCCCAAGCACTCTGTCGCAAGCACTCTGTACCAAGCACTCTGTACCAAGCACTCTGTACCAAGCAGTCTGTACCAAGCACTCTGTACCAAGCACTCTGTACCAAGCACTCTGTACCAAGCACTCTGTACCAAGCACTCTGTACCAAGCACTCTGTACCAAGCACTCTGTACCAAGCACTCTGTCCCAAGCACTCTGTACCAAGCACTCTGTACCAAGCAGTCTGTACCAAGCACTCTGTACCAAGCACTCTGTACCAAGCACTCTGTACCAAGCACTCTGTACCAAGCACTCTGTACCAAGCACTCTGTACCAAGCACTCTGTACCAAGCACTCTGTACCAAGCACTCTGTACCAAGCAGTCTGTACCAAGCACTCTGTACCAAGCACTCTGTACCAAGCACTCTGTACCAAGCACTCTGTACCAAGCACTCTGTACCAAGCACTCTGTACCAAGCACTCTGTAACAAGCTCAGACTCGTGGAACTCTGTGTTCATCAAGAACTCCAAGAAATCCCTATCACTGGCCTTAAATAGTGTACGAAGAGGGAACCTGGACGTGGTGGTCATCCAGAGTCGTTGAAAACCACCTCAACAGCCCCGCTCTACACAGGTGACAGCAAAGTAATAACAAACACCCATAAACCTATAACACAGACGTCCCACATTTCTAAAATCTTTGAAAGGGTCTTGAGTAGCAAGAATGCTGACCACTGACTCTCAACAGTGGCACAAACCAAGGCAGCATGGGTCTAGAGCAGGTCGCTACTGCCTCTCCTTAGTGCCACAAAACAAAGCAGCATGGCTTTAGAGCAGATCGCTGCTGCCTCTCCTTAGTGCCGCAAACCAAGGTAGCATGGGTTTAGAGCAGATCGCCGCTGCCTCTCCTTAGTGCCGTAAACCAAGGTAACCTGGCATTAGAGCAGATCGCTGCTGCCTCTCCTTAGTGCCAGAATCCAAGGCAGCATGGGTCTAGAGCAGGTCGCTGTTGCCTCTCCTTAGTACCAGAATCCAAGGCAGCATGGGTCTAGAGCAGGTCGCTGCTGCCTCTCCTTAGTGCCAGAATCCAAGGCAGCATGGGTCTAGAGCAGGTCGCTGCTGCCTCTCCTTAGTGCCAGAATCCAAGGCAGCATGGGTCTAGAGCAGGTCGCTGCTGCTTCTCCTTAGTGCCAGAATCCAAGGCAGCATGGGTCTAGAGCAGGTCGCTGCTGCCTCTCCTTAGTGCCAGAATCCAAGGCAGCATGGGTCTAGAGCAGGTCGCTGTTGCCTCTCCTTAGTGCCAGAATCCAAGGCAGCATGGGTCTAGAGCAGGTCGCTGTTGCCTCTCCTTAGTGCCAGAATCCAAGGCAGCATGGGTCTAGAGCAGGTTGCTGCTGCCTCTCCTTAGTGCCAGAATCCAAGGCAGCATGGGTCTAGAGCAGGTCGCTGATGCCTCTCCTTAGTGCCAGAATCCAAGGCAGCATGGGTCTAGAGCAGGTCGCTGCTGCCTCTCCTTAGTGCCAGAATCCAAGGCAGCATGGGTCTAGAGCAGGTCGCTGCTGCCTCTCCTTAGTGCCAGAATCCAAGGCAGCATGGGTCTAGAGCAGGTCGCTGCTGCCTCTCCTTAGTGCCAGAATCCAAGGCAGCATGGGTCTAGAGCAGGTCGCTGCTGCCTCTCCTTAGTGCCAGAATCCAAGGCAGCATGGGTCTAGAGCAGGTCGCTGCTGCCTCTCCTTAGTGCCAGAATCCAAGGCAGCATGGGTCTAGAGCAGGTCGCTGCTGCCTCTCCTTAGTGCCAGAATCCAAGGCAGCATGGGTCTAGAGCAGGTCGCTGCTGCCTCTCCTTAGTGCCAGAATCCAAGGCAGCATGGGTCTAGAGCAGGTCGCTGCTGCCTCTCCTTAGTGCCAGAATCCAAGGCAGCATGGGTCTAGAGCAGGTTGCTGCTGCCTCTCCTTAGTGCCAGAATCCAAGGCAGCATGGGTCTAGAGCAGGTCGCTGCTGCCTCTCCTTAGTGCCAGAATCCAAGGCAGCATGGGTCTAGAGCAGGTCGCTGCTGCCTCTCCTTAGTGCCAGAATCCAAGGCAGCATGGGTCTAGAGCAGGTCGCTGCTGCCTCTCCTTAGTGCCAGAATCCAAGGCAGCATGGGTCTAGAGCAGGTCGCTGCTGCCTCTCCTTAGTGCCAGAATCCAAGGCAGCATGGGTCTAGAGCAGGTTGCTGCTGCCTCTCCTTAGTGCCAGAATCCAAGGCAGCATGGGTCTAGAGCAGGTCGCTGCTGCCTCTCCTTAGTGCCAGAATCCAAGGCAGCATGGGTCTAGAGCAGGTCGCTGCTGCCTCTCCTTAGTGCCAGAATCCAAGGCAGCATGGGTCTAGAGCAGGTCGCTGCTGCCTCTCCTTAGTGCCAGAATCCAAGGCAGCATGGGTCTAGAGCAGGTTGCTGCTGCCTCTCCTTAGTGCCAGAATCCAAGGCAGCATGGGTCTAGAGCAGGTCGCTGCTGCCTCTCCTTAGTGCCAGAATCCAAGGCAGCATGGGTCTAGAGCAGGTTGCTGCTGCCTCTCCTTAGTGCCAGAATCCAAGGCAGCATGGGTCTAGAGCAGGTCGCTGCTGCCTCTCCTTAGTGCCAGAATCCAAGGCAGCATGGGTCTAGAGCAGGTCGCTGCTGCCTCTCCTTAGTACCAGAATCACTACTACATGGTCTTGTTAAGTAAAAGGACACAAATGCATCTATGTGACATATTATTGAGGCAACGTTTCGCTCTCCGGGAACTCTTTCAAGCCGAGCGAAACGTTGTCACAATAAACTGTCACAGTAGTTGCCCTTGTGTCCTTTTACTCAGCGTATTGTCGGTAATTTTAGCAACATTGTTACAACCTGGTCTTGCCTTCTCTGCAACACAAATTGTTATTATAATCAAAACTGTACATGAAGTTTTAAATAAAATATATAAAAAAAACTAAACGCTAAACCACCAGGGTCAATACTGGAAGACAAAGAAAATGGAGATACAGTGTCGAGTCTCGTGCAAGAGAAGTAACTGGAACAGTAGACTGATGGATTTTTACCATTGTAACAAATGGAATTCAAGGAGTAATAGCAAATAGAGTTAAAAGCTAGGTGCCATGAGTACACTGAGACAACACAGTAAGTGTAAGGAACCCAAGACTATTCATTCATCAGGGAAGGAGGTTACCATTAGACCACGCTAGACTGCGTGCGGCCAGCAGTAACAGCAAGGTTGACCAGGACTTCATCCACCAGGAATCCTGGTGGACCGCGGGGGGCGCTGACCCCCCGGAAATATCCTTCAAGTCAGCTACTCATCGTTAAGGCAGGAACCTGTTGATTCTTTCTCGAATCATTTTAGTCAGAGAATCGAGTGAATGTCAGTGAATTTCGAGTCTAAATCGTGAAGCGCCAAACCCGTCTAAGCCATTCAAGGAGTAGTGCAGGCTCGATGCTCCGGGTCTCTCCTCCTGGCTGTCCCTTCAAAGGAGAATCCTTAATGCTGGTGAGGGGCTCTTGATCTAGGGAACTGGATCTGTGCCCCAGTTCCCCGAGCTGACTCTGAATATCTTCCCTGTCTCCCTTCCACAGGCGCTGTATAATACCTACGGGTTTAACGCTCCCCTAAAACAACAATAATAATGATGGAGGCTGCGGTGATGATGGTTCACACAGCTGGTGTTGGAACCCACAAGTCAGGGGTTCAGATCCCCCGAGGCAGCAGCGTCAACATTTTAGCATAAACCTCAAGCAGGTTCAATTAGAGCTGCTGATTTCATTAACTCTCGTTAAAAAAAAAAAAAAACTTTTCGTTAAACATCAATTTTTTTTACTCGTCCAACTTGCCTGACTTCTGCACTCAAATCTCCAACATTTTTGCACTTTTCACTCGAGGAACTCAACACCAACATGATGCCCAGAGGAATCGAAATTATATGCAATTCCATATATATATATATATATATATATATATATATATATATATATATATATATATATATATATATATATATATATATATATATATATATATATATATATATAAACATTGTGGATTTGTGTTTTATAGTAGCAGATTTTTTTAATAACTACAATTCATGTCTGAGGATAATTCGTAAACATTATTATCGAAAATTATTTTTAATGCCTGGGATTACTTTCTAAGATGTGATTGCAACAAATTATTAGACTGACGCATAAATATGTTCCACACGCACACGTGCACGCACGCACGCACGCACTCACACACACACACACACACACACACACCACTACACTCAAACAGGTCAAGTGTTTATCGACAAGTGCCTTTGAGAAATGGTAACTAACTGACTATCACGGGAATCACAACTACTACTACTACTATTACTACGACCATTAACTATTCTTAATATATGCAAGTGATTGAATCCTGTGTGTCACTAGTGCGAGATGACGTAAACGGGTTAAAAAAATAAACTCAGATGAGAGAGAGAGACTTCAAGGAGACCTGAACACACGGCCAGACAAGTGGCTGCTGAAGTGCAGCCTTAATTAGTGCAAGGTCGTGGAAAAATTTTGGGATGGACGAGAGAAGACCAGACACGGAACACAGCTAGAGAAACAAGAAACGATAAATGTTGGTCACGGAGACGGAGAGTGGGTAAACATTGAGAGTTAGTGAGGGGAAGAGAGAGAGAGAGAGAGAGAGAGAGAGAGAGAGAGAGAGAGAGAGAGAGAGAGAGAGAGAGAGAGAGAGAGAGAGAGAGAGAGAGAGACAGACAGACAGACAGACAGACAGACAGACAGACAGACACAGACAGACACACACAGAGAGAGAGAGAGAGAGAGAGAGAGAGAGAGAGAGAGAGAGAGAGAGAGAGAGAGAGAGAGAGAGAGAATAACTGGAGAGAAACAAGGACGGAAGAAAACATGGGAGACACGAGGCGAGGCGTGTGCACAATGAGTTAGGTTAGTTGTAAGGAGGAAGTACGACAGCGCCGAGGCTGGATAACTGAGGGAGCAGGAGCCAGAATGAGTGAGAGAGGGGAGACAAGAACAAGTAATAAAGAACTGGGAGGTGACAGAAAAGCCGTAAAAGTCGAGGGTGAGGTAGATAACAGGGAGAGAAAATAAGGACGAATTAAAAGATACAGGGAGAATGAGGTCAGGCTAGCATGTAACTTGAGGAGCAGAAGAAGGGGGCCAAGATCTTGAGGGAAAGAGGAGGGCCAGGAAGAAAGGGAGGGCCAAGAATACCATGGAAAGCCAGGGTAAGACAGGACGAAGAGTGAGATATCAATCCCTCCTGGATATCAACAAAAGCAATGAACTTGTGTCGAAAAGATGATAACCTTCTCTCAGGGTGGGATTATTAACTTGGGAGGATTAATAAGCCAGGATAACCTACCAAACCAGGTAGTATGGCTTATTTCCCGCTGGGTTGCTAAGGTTCGGCTTCCAAAAGGAAGACAATATCACAAGAGACGAAGATATTGTGGGAGGCAAGACTGAGCAGATTATGACACACATGGAACGAGAGAGAGAAAGAGATAGTGGAAAATCTTTTATGATTTTCGTGGTTGATGAAGAACGTGAGGAATCTTCACGACGCCAAGAAGAGGATTGCCAGGCGGAGGATCCTGGATCACTTGGGGGAATTCTTCACACGAGGTTGTGGACAAGGTTTTCTTAGTAGGATCCTGGATCCTGCATGGCTTCAGAGATGGGAGATCCTGCCTGACCATCTTTCTCTAGTTTTTAGACAGAACAGCTACAACAAAGCAGGATAGGGCAGCCTGCATCTTCCTGGACTGCAGGAACTACAAGGATGAGGCAGATTGTATCTTCATTGACTGCAGGAACAACATTTGACACGGTCTCCAAGCTAAAACTGATCCACAACCTTGAAGAACAAGCACAGATAAAAATGACTATCATAGAGTGAATCAAAGGAAGAATGAAAGACAGAAAACAACAGTGACAATACTGAAGGAAGTGTTTAACAGAATTAAGGCAATAGGTGATCTCCCTGAGGTACGAGTACTAGGGTCACTAACGTTTATGTAAATGATCAGCCAAGGGATTTAATCCCTTGACCCTGTTTGCAGATGAAGTTAAACAAGAGAAGACAGTCACAGCCTCCAGGGAGATCTACATATGTTACAGAGGTGTTCAAGTAAGTGGCTGTTGGAGTTGAAACACATACAAGCTCATGAGCTGTGGCGAAGGGAAAGGGATACACTGAGGCAAAATGCAGACAGGGCGGCGAGAAAGTGTATGCATCAGTAAAAAAAAAGAGGACCTAGAAGTAAGCATTACTTCGAACATATCGCCAGGGGAATAAACCGCGTGACTTCAGCAGTTACGATAACGAGTTTCAGGATAACTTTCAGGAATGTTAACAAAGAATCTTAGGCGCACACACACACACACACAAACAAACTCACACACACACACACACACACACACACACACACACACACACACACACACAGGAGCCAGGAGCTATGTATCGACCCCTGCAATCACAAATAGCTTAGTACACACACACTCATCCAAACAAGACCAGGAGCTAAGACTCAACCCCCAGCACCCACAAATCACCAACTACACAAAAATCATAGGAAATATTTGCCTAAAAATCCCCTGCTCGATCAGACCCAAAAAAAATCCAAATCCACACAAAACATTGGCCATTAACCTTAATCCAGTCAATTAAAAATATTTACAGATGTCCCCCCATTTTAAAACGGGGGTGCGCTAAATCCGTAGGAGGGGTAATGTAGCAGGGGGAATTGGGAGGGGGCAGGTTATTGTTTGTTCCAAGTAAGAGGAGGGGTAGCTTCAGTTCCTCTGATCAAGAGCCCTGTCACCAGGATAGCACTCGTGAAAATAACGTCATTCTTAGATTTTGTTTATCTAAACACTGTGTTTACACTGTGTTTACACTGTGTTTACACTGTGTTTACACTGTGTTTACACTGTGTTCTTTCACGTAAAAAACGTGAAGGTTTGTTTACACTGATTTACTTTTTAAAATATGGTTAACTCAAGATAGATTTACATAGGCACTAGTCTATTTACACAAGATAGATTTTCTTTAATTGACAAGTTAGACACATGTACAACACTTAGGCATCGTTACTGTCGAAACGTTTCGCCCGCACAGCAGGCTTCTTCAGTCAAATCTAGGTAAATATATCACTGGAAACAACAGTAGAAGAAGTGGAGAGGTACATTTGAAGGGATCAGTCCCTCGGTCTTGAAAGAAGATAGTCAGTCTCTTGGCCTAAGTAGAGGTATGAGGCTGGAGGCTTGCATACCGGAGCTTGAAGTGAGGTGTAGTAGCTGGAGGTGAGATCACAAGTGGGCGGGGCCCACTAGTTGGACTAAGTCAGGCTTAACAGCAGCTCAGCAACAGTAGTTACAAAAGGCGTCTCCTGTACCAACAGAGGACGTCTCCAGTTCCCTGAATCAAGACCCCTTGACACTGGAGTTCCGGGAAGAAATCTAGTTTGTGAGAGTGTAATCAGTGTGGCACTCCTTCAGTGCCAGGCCTGGTGCCACCCAAGCAACAATTAGGTATATATAATGTGATTTCCTCTAAGGTTTGATTTGATTTGCTGAAATTTGATTCTATCTCTCTCTCTCTCTCTCTCTCTCTCTCTCTCTCTCTCTCTCTCTCTCTCTCTCTCTCTCTCTCTCTCTCTCTCTCTCTCTCTCTCTCTCTCTCACACACAGCTATAACTCACAATCAGACCTTCCCCTAGAGTCCTGTGTCACACTATAAAATTTACTTAAGGCTCGATCCACGTTTCCTAAAGTGGCTTAACTGGAGGAGCAGACTGGCAGTCAAGTGATTACCTTCCACCTGGTCTGCTCCAGGTCCCAGAGTCCAGGGGTCTGCCTATTTCGAGACCTTACCACAGGGAATGGGTTGGCAGACAGCAACCATCCAGAAACGTACTGTTGTCCTTTCATATGAGTGTGGAAAGGAAGCCTCTTAAACGTTTTGCACTATGGCAGTAGGATGACAGACGGCAGCCATCATAGACGGTACTTCCCTCCTCTCATCTGAGAGTGAAACAGAAGACTGTTAAAAGACTCACACTCTGGCAGGAGTGTTGATCTTGCATGTTATAAGAACATGTAAGATAACAGGCAAATCTTACGAACTTTCTACTGGCATTCTCTATGCACTGATCGTCAGAAGTCCTGTTGTTAGGTCGGGGGCCCCAGGGGAGGGGTCGCTGCTCCCCAGGACCATTTAGGGATTACAGATGAGAGAGCTGTATTTCTGGAGGTCCACCGCAGAACAGCAGAAGTGTGATATTTGAAGCCTTCTCCTGGCGGGTGAGTGTCTCACAGCAACAATGAAAGCAGCAGCAACAACAGTAGGAGAAGCAACAGCAACAGAAACAGTCGCGGCGGCAGAAGTAACAACAGCAACAACAGCAGCAGGATCAACAAGAGCAACAGCAACACAGCAATATATATATATATATATATATATATATATATATATATATATATATATATATATATATATATATATATATATATATATACATATATGTATGTATGTATGTATATGTATGTATGTATGTATATATCTTGAGATACAGATCAAACCAATCTGTGCTCCAGTTCCCCGAATTAAGCCTGAATGCCTTCCACATCCCCTCCCAGGCGCTGTATAGTCCTCCGGATTTAGCGCTTCCCCCTTGATTATAATAATAATAACAGATCAAACCAGTACGTATATGGGGACGTGTTTGAAACAAGTTAAAGAAGCAATTTAAATTCTGAGATTAGACTCCAGCTAGTTACTGGCTACAGAGGCTACAGAGGCTACAGAGGCTACAGCGGCTACAGAGGCTACAGAGGCTACAGAGGCTACAGTGGTACTACAGCGTTACAGTACACACTTCCTCTACTATCTGTCCATTATTTAACTATCTTATGCTTTTAAAATTAGACTGTAACGGAAACAGTATTACTGTTAGGAACAGTACTGTTGAGTGTGCTCCAGGAGTACTGAAACCAGCATCCAGGACCCCATTAACAGCCTGGGTTCTACGACCCCATTAACAGCCTGGGTTCTACGACCCCATTAACAGCCTGGGTTCTACGACCCCATTAACAGTCTGGGTTCTACGACCCCATTAACAGCCTGGGTTCTACGACCCCATTAACAGTCTGGGTTCTACGACCCCATTAACAGCCTGGGTTCTACGACCCCATTAACAGCCTGGGTTCTACGACCCCATTAACAGCCTGGGTTCTACGACCCCATTAACAGCCTGGGTTCTACGACCCCATTAACAGTCTGGGTTCTACGACCCCATTAACAGTCTGGGTTCTACGACCCCATTAACAGTCTTGGTTCTACGACCCCATTAACAGTCTGGGTTCTACGACCCCATTAACAGCCTTGGTTCTACGACCCCATTAACAGTCTGGGTTCTACGACCCCATTAACAGCCTGGGTTCTACGACCCCATTAACAGCCTGGGTTCTACGACCCCATTAACAGTCTGGGTTCTACGACCCCATTAACAGCCTGGGTTCTACGACCCCATTAACAGCCTGGGTTCTACGACCCCATTAACAGCCTGGGTTCTACGACCCCATTAACAGCCTGGGTTCTACGACCCCATTAACAGTCTGGGTTCTACGACCCCATTAACAGCCTGGGTTCTACGACCCCATTAACAGTCTGGGTTCTACGACCCCATTAACAGCCTGGGTTCTACGACCCCATTAACAGCCTGGGTTCTACGACCCCATTAACAGCCTGGGTTCTACGACCCCATTAACAGCCTGGGTTCTACGAACCCATTAACAGCCTGGGTTCTACGAACCCATTAACAACCTGGGTTCTACGACCCCATTAACAGCCTGGGTTCTACGACCCCATTAACAGCCTGGGTTCTACGACCCCATTAACAGCCTGGGTTCTACGACCCCATTAACAGCTTGGGTTCTACGACCCCATTAACAGCCTGGGTTCTAAGACCCCATTAACAGCCTGGGTTCTACGACCCCATTAACAGCCTGGGTTCTACGACCCAATTAACAGCGTGGGTTTCACGACCCCATTAACAACCCCATTAACCTCTTAAGTGTACTAGAGATCCCCATAAATTCAACCTATCAAAATTATTATTATTATTATTATTATTATTATTATTATTATTATTATTATTATTATTATTATTATCAACATCATCATACTGAGCGGTAAACTCTCAAGGGTCATACATCGCTGCCAACCTATCAGAAACTGAGAACTCACTCCTGCCTGGCCAGTTCATCTCGTATATACACTGATGTATATGCTGATGTGTATACTCTGACAGCAACACTACATGTATACATGGAGAGGTTGTATGCCTAAGTATACTTACACTTTAGAGTCTACTTTGATCCCAATAAACCTCGTACTGGCCATCAAAGTATTTTTGACTCTAGGGTCAAAGGTGACACAAGCAGCCATAACATTTTCGTGTAGTCGATAGGTTTCAAACCTTCCCCTCATTGAGGAACTGAGCTAACCAATGTATATAGTTTCCCTGTCTTTCTTTCTTACAGTATGAATTTATATTGTTATTTTTTCGCTTTTATTGTGATTAATCAATATTTGTTAATTATATTGTTGTATTGGCCTAACCTCCCGTTTATTTACATCATGTTACAGTTGCAAGTCGAAAATTCAGATGAGTCACGGGGATGTTAGGAAGTATTTCTTCAGTCATAGAGTTGATAGGGAGTGGAACAGTCTGGAGAGTGATATAGTGGAGGCAGGATCCATGCTTAGCTTCAAGAAGAGGTACAATAAAGCTATTGGAGCAGGGAGAGAATGGGCCTAGTAGCGATCAACGAAGAGGCGGGGCCAGGAGCTGTGACTCGAGCCCTGTAACCACAAATAGGTGAGCACAGACACACACAAGGGTCCACCAGGGTCCACCAGGGATCAGAAACTTCATTCTGGTCCGGTTCATCGTAGGGATGTACCTTAAGGGATTAGAAGCGTCACTCAGCCTGGACCGGTCCGACCTGAGAAGAACCACTCTGGACCGCCGCTCCGCCTCTCCTGGAAGCTGTGTTTGTCTCAGTGGCTTAGACGGCTTACTGTTGCTACCGTTTGTCTCTACTTGAGATGTTCTGTTTGCCTGTGTGTGGCTCCTGTTTGCTTGCTTGTGTGTGTGTGTGTGTGTGTGTGTGTGTGTGTGTGTGTGTGTGTGTGTGTATGTGTGTGTGTGTGTGTATGTGTGTACATGTGTATATATATATATATATATATATATATATATATATATATATATATATATATATATATATATATATATATATATATATATATATATATATATATATAAGCAGGACAAGCCACGGCGGAATGGAAATCTTTAGCTCAAGTACTTTCACACTTCTCAGTGCGTCATCAGGAGCTGTGCAATGTTGCAAGGAAGCAACCAAAGCAGGAAGAGAGGTCTCAGAGTAGCGTAGGTGTCACCGTCCACGGTTACCCTTAGACTGAGTTAGTGGTCGGTGCCAACCCCACCCTACCATCATCCCCCAAGTACCCATATGGGGTACGAGGGTTTCTGAGATGTCAGGTATCAAATTATAAGAAGTCAGCCCCCCGTGGCTTTTCCTGCATAGTTAACATCGACCGTCTGCGATTGTTTGCATATATATATATATATATATATATATATATATATATATATATATATATATATATATATATATATATATATATATATAAATATATATATATATATATATATATATATATATATATATATATATATATATATATATATATACTTCTTTCTTCTTCTTCTTCTTCTTCTTCTTCTTATTATTATTATTATTATTATTATTATTATTATTATTATTATCATCATCATCATCACTATATTCTTATTGTTCACATGTAGTTCCTTAACTTACTTATATTTGTCACCGAGTCTCCCATGTCTGCCGTGCCTGCCGTTCCTGTGGTAGTTACAACCACCGTGCCTGCCGTGCCTGCCGTGCCTGTGGTAGTTACAACCACCGTGCCTGCCGTGCCTGCCGTGCCTGCCGTGCCTGTGGTAGTTACAACCACCGTGCCTGCCGTGCCTGTGGTAGTTACAACCACCGTGCCTGCCGTGCCTGCCGTGCCTGTGGTAGTTACAACCACCGTGCCTGCAGTGCCTGCCGTGTCTGTGGTAGTTACAACCACCGTGCCTGGCGTGCATGGCGTGCCTGGCGTGCCTGGCGTGCCTGCCGTGCCTGTGGTAGTTACAACCACCGTGCCTGCCGTGCCTGTGGTAGTTACAACCACCGTGCCTGCCGTGCCTGCCGTGCCTGCCGAGCCTGCCGTGCCTGCCGTGCCTGCCGTGCCTGCCGTGACTGCCGTGCCTGTGATAGTTACAACCACCGTGCCTGCCGTGCCTGCCGTGCCTGCCGTGCCTGTGGTAGTTACAACCACCGTGCCTGCCGTGCCTGCCGTGCCTGTGGTAGTTACAACCACCGTGCCTCCCGTGCCTGATAGTTATGGCAGCAACAACCACCGTGCTTGCCGTGCCTGGCAGTTGTGGCAGCAACAACCACCGTGCCTGCCGTGCCTGACAGTTATGGCAGCAACAACCACCGTGCTTGCCGTGCCTGGCAGTTGTGGCAGCAACAACCACCTTGCCTGCCGTGCCTGGCAGTTGTGGCAGCAACAACCACCGTGCCTGCCGTGCCTGGCAGTTGTGGCAGCAACAACCACCGTGCCTGCCGTGCCTGACAGTTATGGCAGCAGCAACCACCGTGCCTGCCGTGCCTGGCAGTTGTGGCAGCAACAACCACCGTGCCTGCCGTGCCTGGCAGTTGTGGCAGCAACAACCACCGTGCCTGCCGTGCCTGACAGTTATGGCAGCAACAACCACCGTGCTTGCCGTGCCTGGCAGTTGTGGCAGCAACAACCACCTTGCCTGCCGTGCCTGGCAGTTGTGGCAGCAACAACCACCGTGCCTGCCGTGCCTGGCAGTTGTGGCAGCAACAACCACCGTGCCTGCCGTGCCTGACAGTTATGGCAGCAGCAACCACCGTGCCTGCCGTGCCTGGCAGTTGTGGCAGCAACAACCACCGTGCCTGCCGTGCCTGGCAGTTGTGGCAGCAACAACCACCGTGTCTGCCGTGCCTGGCAGTTGTGGCAGCAACAACCACTGTGCCTACCGTGCCTGGCAGTTGTGGCAGCAACAACCACCGTGCCTGCCGTGCCTGGCAGTTGTGGCAGCAACAACCACCGTGCCTGCCGTGCCTGGCAGTTGTGGCAGCAACAACCACCGTGCCTGCCGTGCCTGGCAGTTGTGGCAGCAACAACCACCGTGCCTGCTGTGCCTGGCAGTTGTGGCAGCAACAACCACCGTACCTGCCGTGCCTGGCAGTTGTGGCAGCAACAACCACCGTGCCTGCCGTGCCTGCCGTGTCTGGCAGTTGTGGCAGCAACAACCACCGTGCCTGCCGTGCCTGCCGCGCCTGGCAGTTGTGGCAGCAACAACCACCGTGCCTGCCGTGCCTGCCGTGCCTGGCAGTTGTTGCAGCAACAACCACCGTGCCTGCCGTGCCTGCCGTGCCTGTGGTAGTTACAACCACCGTGCCTGCCGTGCCTGCCGTGCCTGGCAGTTGTGGCAGCAACAACCACCGTGCCTGCCGTGCCTGGCAGTTGTGGCAGAAACAACCACCGTGCCTGCCGTGCCTGGCAGTTGTGGCAGCAACAACCACCGTGCCTGCCGTGCCTGGCAGTTGTTGCAGCAACAACCACCGTGCCTTCCGTGCCTGCCGTGCCTGTGGTAGTTACAACCACCGTGCCTGCCGTGCCTGCCGTGCCTGGCAGTTGTGGCAGCAACAACCACCGTGCCTGCCGTGCCTGGCAGTTGTGGCAGCAACAACCACCTTGCCTGCCGTGCCTGGCAGTTGTGGCAGCAACAACCACCTTGCCTGCCGTGCCTGTCAGTTGTGGCAGCAACAACCACCTTGCCTGCCGTGCCTGGCAGTTGTGGCAGCAACAACCACCGTGCCTGCCGTGCCTGGCAGTTGTGGCAGCAACAACCACCGTGCCTGCCGTGCCTGGCAGTTGTGGCAGCAACAACCACCTTGCCTGCCGTGCCTCGCAGTTGTGGCAGCAACAACCACCGTGCCTGCCGTGCCTGGCAGTTGTGGCAGCAACAACCACCGTGCCTGCCGTGCCTGGCAGTTGTGGCAGCAACAACCACCGTGCCTGCCGTGCCTGGCAGTTGTGGCAGCAACAACCACCGTGCCTGCCGTGCCTGGCAGTTGTGGCAGCAGCAACCACCTTGCCTGTCGTGCCTGGCAGTTGTGGCAGCAACAACCACCGTGCCTGCCGTGCCTGGCAGTTGTGGCAGCAACAACCACCTTGCCTGCCGTGCCTGGCAGTTGTGGCAGCAACAACCACCTTGCCTGCCGTGCCTGGCAGTTGTGGCAGCAACAACCACCGTGCCTGGCAGTTGTGGCAGCAACAACCACCGTGCCTGCCGTGCCTGGCAGTTGTGGCAGCAACAACCACCTTGCCTGCCGTGCCTGACAGTTGTGGCAGCAACAACCACCTTGCCTGCCGTGCCTGGCAGTTGTGGCAGCAACAACCACCGTGCCTGCCGTGCCTGGCAGTTGTGGCAGCAACAACCACCTTGCCTGCCGTGCCTGGCAGTTGTGGCAGCAACAACCACCTTGCCTGCCGTGCCTCGCAGTTGTGGCAGCAACAACCACCGTGCCTGCCGTGCCTGGCAGTTGTGGCAGCAACAACCACCGTGCCTGCCGTGCCTGGCAGTTGTGGCAGCAACAACCACCGTGCCTGCCGTGCCTGGCAGTTGTGGCAGCAACAACAACCGTGCCTGCCGTGCCTGGCAGTTGTGGCAGCAGCAACCACCTTGCCTGCCGTGCCTGGCAGTTGTGGCAGCAACAACCACCGTGCCTGCCGTGCCTGGCAGTTGTGGCAGCAACAACCACCTTGCCTGCCGTGCCTGGCAGTTGTGGCAGCAACAACCACCTTGCCTGCCGTGCCTGGCAGTTGTGGCAGCAACAACCACCGTGCCTGCCGTGCCTGGCAGTTGTGGCAGCAACAACCACCGTGCCTGCCGTGCCTGGCAGTTGTGGCAGCAACAACCACCTTGCCTGCCGTGCCTGGCAGTTGTGGCAGCAACAACCACCTTGCCTGCCGTGCCTGGCAGTTGTGGCAGCAACAACCACCGTGCCTGCCGTGCCTGGCAGTTGTGGCAGCAACAACCACCGTGCCTGCCGTGCCTGGCAGTTGTGGCAGCAACAACCACCTTGCCTGCCGTGCCTGGCAGTTGTGGCAGCAACAACCACCGTGCCTGCCGTGCCTGGCAGTTGTGGCAGCAACAACCACCTTGCCTGCCGTGCCTCGCAGTTGTGGCAGCAACAACCACCGTGCCTGCCGTGCCTGGCAGTTGTGGCAGCAACAACCACCGTGCCTGCCGTGCCTGGCAGTTATGGCAGCAACAACCACCGTGCCTGCCGTGCCTGGCAGTTGTGGCAGCAACAACCACCGTGCCTGCCGTGCCTGGCAGTTGTGGCAGCAGCAACCACCTTGCCTGCCGTGCCTGGCAGTTGTGGCAGCAACAACCACCGTGCCTGCCGTGCCTGGCAGTTGTGGCAGCAGCAACCACCTTGCCTGCCGTGCCTGGCAGTTGTGGCAGCAACAACCACCGTGCCTGCCGTGCCTGGCAGTTGTGGCAGCAACAACCACCTTGCCTGCCGTGCCTGGCAGTTGTGGCAGCAACAACCACCTTGCCTGCCGTGCCTGGCAGTTGTGGCAGCAACAACCACCGTGCCTGCCGTGCCAGGGCACGTGGCAGTTTGCTCGCTATTTTCCTGTTATTTCATGTTCTCTTTCTCTTCTTGCTTCCTCTCCTTCACGTCGTTTTTATCTTTCTTTCCTTCTTCACCCTCCTACTCTTCCCATCTG
>NC_091342.1:8236734-8239234 GCF_038502225.1 Cherax quadricarinatus | reverse complement strand
TTATACACTTGTTTCTTTCCAGGTGCCCCACCACTCTCCTCCTGATGATCTTCTCCATGACCTTGCATACTATACTCGTTAGAGATACAGGTCTGTAGTTTAGTGCCTCATGTCTGTCTCCCTTTTTAAAAATTGGGACTACATTTGCCATTTTCCATACCTCAGGGAGTTGCCCAGTTTCAAATGATGTGTTGAAGATCTTTGTTAATGGCTCACACAATATCTCTGCTCCCTCTTTAAGGACCCATGGAGAGATGTTGTCTGGTCCCACCGCCTTTGAGGTGTCAAGTTCGCATAGCAGCTTCTTCACCTCCTCCTTGGTTATATGTACCTCATCCAGCACTTGCTGGTGTGCCCCCCTGTTCTGATTTCTTGGAGTCCTACTGGTTTCCACTGTAAATACCTCTTTAAATCTTGTGTTGAGCTCCTGACATACCTCTCGGTCGTTTCTTGTGAATTCCCCATCACCCTTCCTCAGTCTGATTACCTGGTCCTTGACTGTTGTTTTCCTCCTGATGTGGCTGTACAACAGCTTCGGGTCAGTCTTTACTTTTGATGCTATGTCATTTTCATATTGTCTCTGAGCCTCCCTTCTTATCTGTGCATATTCGTTTCTGGCTCTTCGGCTGATTTCTCTATTCTCCTGAGTTCTCTGTCTTCTGTACCTTTTCCATTCTCTAGTACACCTAGTTTTTGCCTCCCTACACCTTTGGGTGAACCAAGGACTCGTTCTGTTCTTCCCATTATTTCTGTTTCCCTTGGGAACAAACCTCTCCTCTGCCTCCTTGCATTTTGTTGCTACATAGTCCATCATTTCTTGTACTGGTTTTCCTGTCAGTTCCCTCTCCCACTGAATGTCTTGAAGGAAGTTCCTCATGCCTGAGTAGTTCCCCCTTTTGTAGTTTGGTTTTTCCCAGCCTATTCCTGCTACTCTCTCCACTTGGAGCTCAACTATGTAGTCGAAGCACAGAACCACATGATCACTAGCTCCCAGGGGCCTTTCATACATGATACCCTCGATGTCCGAACTACTCATGGTGAATACAAGGTCCAACCTTGCTGGTTCATCCTCTCCTCTCTCTCTGGTAGTGTCTCTAACATGTTGATGCATGAGGTTCTCCAGTACCACATCCATCATCTTGGCTCTCCATGTTTCGGGACCCCCATGGGGCTCCAGGTTTTCCCAGTCAATCTCCTTGTGATTGAAATCACCCATAACTAGTAACTTTGCTCCCCCCATGTGTGCTCTCCTGGCCACCTCGGCTAGTGTGTTGATCATTGCTCTGTTGCTCTCATCGTATTCTTCTCTTGGCCTCCTGCAGTTCTGTGGTGGGTTGTACATTACTGCAATTATCACCTTATGTCCCTCAGACTGGATTGTTCCTACTAAGTAGTCCCTTTCGCCCATGCCATCCATTCCTTCCATTTTCTCAAAACCCCACTGGTTTTTAATGAGCAGTGCAACTCCTCCTCCCCCTCTCCTCCCTCTGTCTTTCCTGAAGATTTGATATCCGGATGGAAAGACTGAATCTGTTATTATTCTGGTGAGTTTTGTTTCTGTGAGTGCTATTATGTCTGGGGATGTCTCTTTGATTCTTTCGTGCAACTCCTCATACTTGTTTGTTATTCCATCTGCATTTGTATACCACACCTTCAACTTCTTTTCTAAGACTGTGGTCTGGGAAGTATATTGGGGTTGGGGAAGTGGGAGACCTGGTAGGGAACTATGGGTTGTTGCTGTGGGGGTGAAGTTTGTAATGTAGTGGGTGGGGGCATTGGATGTGGCATGGGTGTTTTGATTTAGAGTGTTTGGTTGCACTGGGGTTGACCTGGTTGGGAGGCTTCTATAGAAAGTTGTGAGGGGGGCTGTGTTAGATCTTCTTCCTGGGTCTGGGATCTCCTGTCTGTCTTCTCCATCCCCTCTCTTTCCTCCTTTCTCCTTTGTACCATCTCTCTCAGTTTCTTCCTTTCTTCTTGTGTTCTGTCGCGGTCGAGATACACCCTCCTGTATGCCGTCATGTCCCTTAATCGTGCTTTCTCCTGCAGTATCCTGGTCCGAGTCGCTTCTGCCTTGAAGGTCACTCTCACTGGCCGGGTTCTTTTTTTTACAAACCCCCCTATTCTCCGAAAATTTTCCAGCTGGGTCATATCGTCTTCTCCTATTGCTTTCATGATGCTTTCAATTGCTTTTTTTTCCCCTTGTTTTCTTGCTTCATATGTTTCCCCTTCGACTTCCTGGAGCCCATACACAAAGACTGACCTCACCCTTTCATTCTCCCACTGCATATCCCTGTGTATCCCCTCATTTAATTTGGTTTCCTCCACTGCAGCTTTCCTTTCATCAGTTTCACTGGCTAATGTACTTGGGCTCAGTGGCCTGTCATTTTCCCTTCTCGGCTTTCCTTGGGCTCTGTTGTTGTCTGTTAGGGCCTCCACATAAAGCTTAGCTCTTTCATTTGCTACAGTCTCCTCTGATAGAGCATCTCCATGCAGTTGTGCC
>NC_091342.1:8201734-8234234 GCF_038502225.1 Cherax quadricarinatus | reverse complement strand
TATTTTTCGGATATTTCCCCTTCACTTTCAGGGTAAATTTTACATTACTCTCTCTCTCTCTCTCTCCCTCTCACTCTCTCCCTCCCTCTCACTCTCACTCTCACTGCACCACCTGCTCCTCACCTCCCCTCTCCAATACATCTCAGCTGACCTTCCCAGTTCATCTATCCTGCACAATCTACCTCCTCACTCCACTGTATCTCCTGCCTTGTGATTCTGGCAATTACCTTTCACTCGCCGTCTATTACAGTGACACAGGGGGAGGGGTTGTTATGCCTTGTTATCATACCTTGTTATCGTGCCTTGTTATCATGCCTTGTAAACTACGAGTTAGTACGAAAGGAAAGGGGGTGGGAATGAGTACATAAAGTCAGCATTAATAACCTTGGATCACTGTTCCTGTTCAACCAACACAATTCTCTCGCCTTCGACTGCAAAAAAGAAAATGGTTTGTGTTCGACCCTGGAGAGTACTGAATAATTAAATGATAGAATGTGTGTGTGTGTGTGTGTGTGTGTGTGTGTGTGTGTGTGTGTGTGTGTGTGTGTGTGTGTGTGTGTGTGTGTGTGTGTGTAACACTCTATTATCGCCATTTTTTCCCAGTTTCCTCCTGTGTTTACACACACAAACTATCACGTCACAATAGTTTTTTAAGGGGAGGACTGAACACAAACACTCACCTGTGTGGAGCAGAGTATTACTTCCAATTATATTTGAACGGCTTTTGTTTTACCATCTCTCTTTATTCACGTGGAAAAAAAAACATTTTGGTCACTAAAACACTGACTGGAATTCACCAGCCAACTGTTACTCTGTGTAACCCAAAAAATGGTAAAAAAAAACCGGTTTACAAGTTTGACTTTGATGTATATCTCTAGTCTATGCACGTACACATGTGTGTACTCACCTAGTTGAGGTTGCGGGGGTAGAGTCCGAGCTCCTGGCCCCGCCTCTTCACTGATCGCTACTAGGTCACTCTCCCTGAGCCGTGAGCTTTATCATACCTCTGCTTAAAGCTATGTATGGATCCTGCCTCCACTACATCGCTTCCCAAACTATTCCACTTACTGAGTACTCTGTGGCTGAAGAAATACTTCCTAACATCCCTGTGATTCATCTGTGTCTTCAGCTTCCAACTGTGTCCCCTTGTTACTGTGTCCAATCTCTGGAACATCCTGTCTTTGTCCACCTTGTCAATTCCTCTCAGTATTTTGTATGTCGTTATCATGTCCCCCCTATCTCTCCTGTTCTCCAGTGTCGTCAGGTTGATTTCCCTTAACCTCTCCTCGTAGGACATACCTCTTAGCTCTGGGACTAGTCTTGTTGCAAACCTTTGCACTTTCTCTAGTTTCTTTACGTGCTTGGCTAGGTGTGGGTTCCAAACTGGTGCCGCATACTCCAATATGGGCCTAACGTACACGGTGTACAGGGTCCTGAATGATTCCTTATTAAGATGTCGGAATGCTGTTCTGAGGTTTGCTAGGCGCCCATATGCTGCAGCAGTTATTTGGTTGATGTGCGCTTCAGGAGATGTGCCTGGTGTTATACTCACCCCAAGATCTTTTTCCTTGAGTGAGGTTTGTAGTCTCTGGTCCCCCCTTGTGTGTGTGTGTGTGTGTGTGTGTGTGTGTGTGTGTGTGTGTGTGTGTGTGTGTGTGTGTGTGTGTATGTGTGTACATGATTTTTCACAGTTCTGTTTACATATGTATGTACCTACGACTCTGTGTACATGTGTGTCTAACTCTCTGTCTACAGATACTCAGAGTACTATGTACGTGCATGTGTGTGCATCTCTGTACACATCTCTGCATAACTCTGACGTCTATATATTCTAGGCCCCTCAAGGAAGGTTCCTTGACGTTGGTGAGGGGCTCTTGATTTAGGGAATTGGATCTGTGCTCCAGTTCCCCGAATTATGCCTGAATGCCTTCCACATCCCCCCCCCGGTGCTGTATAATCCTCCGGGTTTAGCGCGTCCCCTTGATTATAATAATAATAATAATATATATTCTAGGTCGTATGTATAGTGAAGCCTGTATACGTTGATACTCGTGTATATATTGTATATACCGATGTCTATATACTCCCAAGTATTCATGTTCAGAATCTTATACATACTGAAGACTGTATATTCTGAAACGTCTGTATTCAGAAGCCAATATTCTGAAAGCCGCATGTATTGAAGACAGCTCTCTCTCTCTCTCTCTCTCTCTCTCTCTCTCTCTCTCTCTCTCTCTCTCTCTCTCTCTCTCTCTCTCTCTCTGATGAAATCTATGAATATATCATGCTATTTTAATTAAAAGACAGTTTGGAAACACATGACGTGTTGTGAAATACAACCAGGAAAGGTCAAAATAAATCTTGTATCCTCGTCT
The DNA here is from genome assembly GCF_038502225.1 of Cherax quadricarinatus. Taxonomy (NCBI): domain Eukaryota; kingdom Metazoa; phylum Arthropoda; class Malacostraca; order Decapoda; family Parastacidae; genus Cherax; species Cherax quadricarinatus. The sequence goes on along the minus strand of NC_091342.1, from coordinate 8,231,859 downwards.
CTTTAATGATGTTGACGGTGATGATAGATCATTATGTTATGTTTATCATTGTTGTCTGTGTGTCAGTATGTTATGTATGTTGGTCTGTCTGTGTGTCAGTATGTTATGTATGTTGGTCTGTCTGTGTGTCAGTATGTTATGTATGTTGGTCTGACTGTGTGTCAGTATGTTATGTATGTTGGTCTGACTGTGTGTTAGTATGTTATGTATGTTGATCTGACTGTGTGTCAGTATGTTATGTATGTTGGTCTGACTGTGTGTCAGTATGTTATGTATGTTGGTCTGACTGTGTGTCAGTATGTTATGTATGTTGATCTGACTGTGTGTCAGTATGTTATGTATGTTGGTCTGACTGTGTGTCAGTATGTTATGTATGTTGATCTGACTGTGTGTCAGTGTGTTATGTATGTTGGTCTGACTGTGTGTCAGTATGTTATGTATGTTGGTCTGTCTGTGTGTCAGTATGTTATGTATGTTGATCTGTCTGTGTGTCAGTATGTTATGTATGTTGATCTGTCTGTGTGTCAGTATGTTATGTATGTTGATCTGTCTGTGTGTCAGTATGTTATGTATGTTGATCTGTCTGTGTGTCAGTATGTTATGTATGTTGATCTGTCTGTGTGTCAGTATGTTATGTATGTTGATCTGTCTGTGTGTCAGTATGTTATGTATGTTGATCTGTCTGTGTGTCAGTATGTTATGTATGTTGATCTGTCTGTGTGTCAGTGTGTTATGTATGTTGGTCTGTCTGTGTGTCAGTATGTTATGTATGTTGATCTGTCTGTGTGTCAGTATGTTATGTATGTTGGTCTGACTGTGTGTCAGTATGTTATGTATGTTGATCTGTCTGTGTGTCAGTGTGTTATGTATGTTGGTCTGTCTGTGTGTCAGTATGTTATGTATGTTGATCTGTCTGTGTGTCAGTATGTTATGTATGTTGGTCTGACTGTGTGTCAGTGTGTTATGTATGTTGGTCTGACTGTGTGTCAGTATGTTATGTATGTTGGTCTGACTGTGTGTCAGTATGTTATGTATGTTGGTCTGACTGTGTGTCAGTATGTTATGTATGTTGGTCTGACTGTGTGTCAGTATGTTATGTATCTTGATCTGTCTGTGTGTCAGTGTGTTATGTATGTTGGTCTGACTGTGTGTCAGTATGTTATGTATGTTGGTCTGACTGTGTGTCAGTATGTTATGTATGTTGATCTGTCTGTGTGTCAGTATGTTATGTATGTTGGTCTGACTGTGTGTCAGTATGTTATGTATGTTGGTCTGACTGTGTGTCAGTATGTTATGTATGTTGATCTGTCTGTGTGTCAGTATGTTATGTATGTTGGTCTGTCTGTGTGTCAGTGTGTTATGTATGTTGGTCTGTCTGTGTGTCAGTGTGTTATGTATGTTGATCTGTCTGTGTGTCAGTATGTTATGTATGTTGGTCTGTCTGTGTGTCAGTGTGTTATGTATGTTGGTCTGTCTGTGTGTCAGTATGTTATGTATGTTGGTCTGTCTGTGTGTCAGTGTGTTATGTATGTTGGTCTGTCTGTGTGTCAGTGTGTTATGTATGTTGATCTGTCTGTGTGTCAGTATGTTATGTATGTTGGTCTGTCTGTGTGTCAGTGTGTTATGTATGTTGGTCTGTCTGTGTGTCAGTGTGTTATGTATGTTGATCTGTCTGTGTGTCAGTATGTTATGTATGTTGGTCTGACTGTGTGTCAGTATGTTATGTATGTTGATCTGTCTGTGTGTCAGTATGTTATGTATGTTGGTCTGACTGTGTGTCAGTATGTTATGTATGTTGGTCTGTCTGTGTGTCAGTATGTTATGTATGTTGGTCTGACTGTGTGTCAGTATGTTATGTATGTTGGTCTGACTGTGTGTCAGTGTGTTATGTATGTTGGTCTGACTGTGTGTCAGTATGTTATGTATGTTGGTCTGTCTGTGTGTTAGTATGTTATGTATGTTGGTCTGACTGTGTGTCAGTATGTTATGTATGTTGATCTGTCTGTGTGTTAGTATGTTATGTATGTTGGTCTGACTGTGTGTTAGTATGTTATGTATGTTGGTCTGTCTGTGTGTCAGTGTGTTATGTATGTTGGTCTGACTGTGTGTCAGTATGTTATGTATGTTGGTCTGACTGTGTGTCAGTATGTTATGTATGTTGATCTGTCTGTGTGTCAGTGTGTTATGTATGTTGGTCTGTCTGTGTGTCAGTATGTTATGTATGTTGATCTGTCTGTGTGTCAGTATGTTATGTATGTTGGTCTGACTGTGTGTCAGTATGTTATGTATGTTGGTCTGACTGTGTGTTAGTATGTTATGTATGTTGGTCTGACTGTGTGTCAGTATGTTATGTATGTTGGTCTGACTGTGTGTCAGTGTGTTATGTATGTTAGTCTGACTGTGTGTCAGTGTGTTATGTATGTTGATCTGACTGTGTGTTAGTATGTTATGTATGTTGGTCTGACTGTGTGTCAGTATGTTATGTATGTTGGTCTGTCTGTGTGTTAGTATGTTATGTATGTTGGTCTGTCTGTGTGTCAGTATGTTATGTATGTTGGTCTGACTGTGTGTTAGTATGTTATGTATGTTGGTCTGACTGTGTGTCAGTGTGTTATGTATGTTGGTCTGACTGTGTGTCAGTATGTTATGTATGTTGGTCTGACTGTGTGTCAGTGTGTTATGTATGTTGGTCTGACTGTGTGTCAGTATGTTATGTATGTTGGTCTGACTGTGTGTCAGTGTGTTATGTATGTTGGTCTGTCTGTGTGTCAGTATGTTATGTATGTTGGTCTGACTGTGTGTCAGTATGTTATGTATGTTGGTCTGACTGTGTGTCAGTATGTTATGTATGTTGGTCTGACTGTGTGTCAGTATGTTATGTATGTTGGTCTGACTGTGTGTCAGTATGTTATGTATGTTGGTCTGTCTGTGTGTCAGTGTGTTATGTATGTTGGTCTGTCTGTGTGTCAGTATGTTATGTATGTTGGTCTGACTGTGTGTCAGTGTGTTATGTATGTTGGTCTGACTGTGTGTCTGTGTGTCACAGTATGTTATGTATGTTGGTGTATGTTATGTATGTTGGTCTGACTGTGTGTCAGTATGTTATGTATGTTGGTCTGACTGTGTGTCAGTATGTTATGTATGTTGGTCTGACTGTGTGTCAGTATGTTATGTATGTTGGTCTGACTGTGTGTCAGTATGTTATGTAGTATGTTATGTATGTTGGTCTGACTGTGTGTCAGTATGTTATGTATGTTGGTCAGTATGTTATGTAGTCAGTGTGTTATGTATGTTGGTCTGTCTGTGTGTCAGTATGTTATGTATGTTGGTCTCTGTGTGTGTGTTATGTATGTTGGTCTGTCTGTGTGTCAGTATGTTATGTATGTTGGTCTGACTGTGTGTCAGTGTGTTATGTAGTCAGTATGTTATGTATGTTGGTCTGACTGTGTGTCAGTGTGTTATGTATGTTGGTCTGTCTGTGTGTCAGTGTGTTATGTATGTTGGTCTGTCTGTGTGTCAGTGTGTTATGTATGTTGGTCTGTCTGTGTGTCAGTATGTTATGTATGTTGGTCTGTCTGTGTGTCAGTATGTTATGTATGTTGGTCTGACTGTGTGTCAGTGTGTTATGTATGTTGGTCTGTCTGTGTGTCAGTATGTTATGTATGTTGGTCTGTCTGTGTGTCAGTGTGTTATGTATGTTGGTCTGTCTGTGTGTCAGTATGTTATGTATGTTGGTCTGTCTGTGTGTCAGTATGTTATGTATGTTGATCTGTCTGTGTGTCAGTATGTTATGTATGTTGGTCTGACTGTGTGTCAGTGTGTTATGTATGTTGGTCTGACTGTGTGTCAGTATGTTATGTATGTTGGTCTGTCTGTGTGTCAGTGTGTTATGTATGTTGGTCTGTCTGTGTGTCAGTATGTTATGTATGTTGATCTGTCTGTGTGTCAGTGTGTTATGTATGTTGGTCTGTCTGTGTGTCAGTATGTTATGTATGTTGGTCTGTCTGTGTGTCAGTGTGTTATGTATGTTGGTCTGTCTGTGTGTCAGTGTGTTATGTATGTTGGTCTGTCTGTGTGTCAGTATGTTATGTATGTTGGTCTGACTGTGTGTCAGTGTGTTATGTATGTTGGTCTGTCTGTGTGTCAGTATGTTATGTATGTTGGTCTGTCTGTGTGTCAGTGTGTTATGTATGTTGGTCTGTCTGTGTGTCAGTATGTTATGTATGTTGGTCTGACTGTGTGTCAGTGTGTTATGTATGTTGGTCTGTCTGTGTGTCAGTATGTTATGTATGTTGGTCTGTCTGTGTGTCAGTGTGTTATGTATGTTGGTCTGTCTGTGTGTCAGTGTGTTATGTATGTTGGTCTGTCTGTGTGTCAGTATGTTATGTATGTTGGTCTGTCTGTGTGTCAGTGTGTTATGTATGTTGGTCTGTCTGTGTGTCAGTATGTTATGTATGTTGGTCTGTCTGTGTGTCAGTATGTTATGTATGTTGGTCTGTCTGTGTGTCAGTATGTTATGTATGTTGGTCTGACTGTGTGTCAGTGTGTTATGTATGTTGGTCTGTCTGTGTGTCAGTGTGTTATGTATGTTGGTCTGACTGTGTGTCAGTATGTTATGTATGTTGGTCTGTCTGTGTGTCAGTGTGTTATGTATGTTGGTCTGTCTGTGTGTCAGTATGTTATGTATGTTGATCTGTCTGTGTGTCAGTGTGTTATGTATGTTGGTCTGTCTGTGTGTCAGTATGTTATGTATGTTGGTCTGTCTGTGTGTCAGTGTGTTATGTATGTTGGTCTGTCTGTGTGTCAGTGTGTTATGTATGTTGGTCTGTCTGTGTGTCAGTATGTTATGTATGTTGGTCTGACTGTGTGTCAGTGTGTTATGTATGTTGGTCTGTCTGTGTGTCAGTATGTTATGTATGTTGGTCTGTCTGTGTGTCAGTGTGTTATGTATGTTGGTCTGTCTGTGTGTCAGTATGTTATGTATGTTGGTCTGACTGTGTGTCAGTGTGTTATGTATGTTGGTCTGTCTGTGTGTCAGTATGTTATGTATGTTGGTCTGTCTGTGTGTCAGTGTGTTATGTATGTTGGTCTGTCTGTGTGTCAGTGTGTTATGTATGTTGGTCTGTCTGTGTGTCAGTGTGTTATGTATGTTGGTCTGTCTGTGTGTCAGTATGTTATGTATGTTGGTCTGTCTGTGTGTCAGTGTGTTATGTATGTTGGTCTGTCTGTGTGTCAGTATGTTATGTATGTTGGTCTGTCTGTGTGTCAGTATGTTATGTATGTTGGTCTGTCTGTGTGTCAGTATGTTATGTATGTTGGTCTGACTGTGTGTCAGTGTGTTATGTATGTTGGTCTGTCTGTGTGTCAGTATGTTATGTATGTTGGTCTGTCTGTGTGTCAGTATGTTATGTATGTTGATCTGTCTGTGTGTTGTTGTTGTCTGATTAATTGTAAACTTCAAGGAAATTCTTGGAGCTCTTGATGTCAATATATATATATATATATATATATATATATATATATATATATATATATATATATATATATATATATATATATATATATATATATATATATATATATATATAGGTAGTAGGTTGGTAGACAGCAACCACCCAGGGAGGTACTACCGTCCTGCCAAGTGAGTGTAAAACGAAAGCCTGTAATTGTTTTACATGATGATAGGATTGCTGGTGTCCTTTTTTCTGTTTCATAAACATGCAAGATTTCATGTACGTCTTGCTACTTCTACTTACACTTAGGTCACACTACACATACATGTACAAACATATATATACACACCCTTCTAGGTTTTCTTCTATTTTTCTTACTAGTTCTTGTTCTTGTTTATTTACACTTATCTCCATGGGGAAGTGGAACAGAATTCTTCCTCCGTAAGCTATGCGTGTTGTAAGAGGCGACTAAAATGCCGGGAGCAAGGAGCTAGTAACCCCTTCTCCTGTATATATTACTAAATTTAAAAGGCGAAACTTTCGTTTTTTCTTTTGGGCCACCCCACCTCGGTGGGATACTGTCAGTGTGTTGAAAGATATATATATATATATATATATATATATATATATATATATATATATATATATATATATATATATATATATATATATATATATATATATATGGCTGGGGACCCACAGCCTCGGAAAAAAATAAACGAACTTCAAAGAAAAATAAAAAATTTTCCTGCGCCTGTTAGCAATGAGAACAAGATTCATGAGATCACAGAAGTTTAATGTCAAAAACTCCATCCATCTCCTCGATGGTGGGTCGTGTGACCAGGATGCTGCAGGTATTTCCTCTCTGGATCGCAACACTGAATCTCTGGAAAAGAAACTTGGCTGCTCTGGTATCCTTGATAATATCGGTGAGTTTTTTTTAACTTGACTCCTTCAGAACCGGAGTTCACATTTGTCACAAATTGATCCTATTGGTATGAGGTTATAGCATGGTGCCAACCCACTGTATTTGTTGATCTTCTGTGTCTCCTTGATTCTGGCGGCATCATTCCCTACAGCTTCATCGTATCGTAAGCAGGTTTCAGCCATCGTAAACTCTCAAGTGCAGTCCCATGCCATCTGCTTTACCGTCTTTCCAGGGTAGCTAGGTGACTCCATCTGGACACTTTTGAATTCTATTGTGCCTCCGTACCGGAGGTTCCTTTTGTGATGGGCAACGGGCTGTGGCGAGACTTCGCTTGATGTCATTGACATCCTCGTGTCTGGCATACTTCCCTCTGAAGAATGACAAACGACTAGACTATGGAGCACAAATTGATCAGGTGACGCCCTGCTGTAAATGCATCTGAGTTGGGTGAGTATGGGAGCGGCTAAGCGAAGAGTGACACCAATCCGATTTGCCTGAGGGTCAAGGCGAGTGCCCAATGAAGGAATTAGGGACAGCCAAAAAGAAATTTCCTGAATGTGGTGCCTTCACCGCTAGGAGACGAGCTGTGTCCTTTCCTGAGATATTGTTTGGGCGATTTTTCTTCACGATGGGGCTGCCCCAGCAAGACTATTTGTGATCGGGAGGAGCTGTCAGAGCACCATCATCCAGGTACAAGATACTGCGGTCGCTTCTTAAGCTGGTTGTGGGTTCTTGTACCTCTATAAATAAGAGAACTGGTACTTCCTGCTGGACGCCCTCTCACCAGGTGATTTCACGTTTTTTCAGAGCAACACTAAGAATTTTCCTGTAACCAGTCCAAGCAACAGGAAAAAGCCTAGGACAATGCTTTCGAACAGCTACCAGGCCCACGTCTCATTCCACTAGTTTAAAAGCTTTCCTGAAGTCAAGTTTAACTATTTTCTTATCTTCTGGTAAGTTCCTGAAGTAAGTCCTTGCTACACGAACTGCCCCTTCACTGCCTTGAGACACTCCAAAGCTTCAGAACGAATATTCCGCAGTCATCGTGGCAACGAACCGGCAGAGGGTGTTACCAACAGCGATGGACTTGAGTCGCCAATCCTTTCGTCCTAGGAAGAAGGGTTTAACTTCTTCACATATCCACCCAGTGAGACGCTTGTTAATGAATGATAACTCGGCGAGGAGGATCTGTGGATGTCTCGAACACCGGACTCGCCATCTCTTTGATGAGCTGCGCCCGAATTCCATTGTAACCCTTTGTAGATCCTGCTGGGAATGAGACAGTCATATGTATGTGTGTTTGTATTCACCTATTTGTTATTGCAGGGGTCAATCCGTAGCTCCTGGCTCTGCCTCTTCGCTGGTCGTTACTAGGTACACTCCTTGATCCAAGAGCTTTATCATACATCTGTGTGTGTGTGTGTGTGTGTGTGTGTGCTTTCATTTTCACATACACTTCCCCGTGAAAGTTGTAAGGAGACGTATCTTTAACGTGATGTAGCCATTAACAATGATATAAATGCCATTAATAAACAATATGTAATGCTAAATACAGTAATGTAGACAAAAATCCCTTTCAAGTTTCGTCCATTACGAATGGATAAAAAAATAGAGAGGTGAAGGTAACTTTGGGCTTATTAGTGGCCTGCAGACTCAATTAATGTCGAGAATGCATTAGGAAAGTGGTCCAGTGGCCGGATGGAGCGGATCATCCGGTGTCGGATCATCCGTAATAGATCGGTTTAGCCAGAGCAATTAAATGGATTCATGGCTCTATTTCTGTAGCTGATCCACCTTGTAGAATTAAAGAACACGGATGAAGAACACTGATAAACAGCGTATTTACAAGGAGATATATGGGACGCAGAAAGAAGTACATTCTATGTATGTACAACTGCACACACACACACACACACACACACACACACACACACACACACACACACACACACACACACACACACACAAGATAGCGCCCAGGATATAACTCAACAATAACACAGTCATATAATACATACCAACCCAGGTAAGGAGTCGTACATATTCATGAAGCTGTGTGTGTGGCACGCACCACCACCCCACTACCTCACTCCAGTGATAACATCTGATGGAGCGTATTTTCTCCTGCAACCACACTCTCCTTGCAACAAGGACAATATTGCAAGCCTAAACCAAGACGCAGAGGCACTTAGAGAAAGTACCAACGTGGGACTGTGCCTCTCTCTCTCTCTCTCTCTCTCTCTCTCTCTCTCTCTCTCTCTCTCTCTCTCTTTCTCTCACTTTTTCTCTCTTTCGTAACATAAAATATAAATATGCAGCCAGTTTATGCACACACACACACACACACACACACACACACACACACACACACACACACACACACACACACACACACACACACACACACACACACACACACACACGCACACACACACGCACACACACGCACACACACACACACACACACACACACACACACACACACACACACACACACGCACGCACACACACACACACACACACACACACACACACACACGCACGCACACACACACACACGCACACACACACGCACACACACACACACACACACTTGTTCCTGTAGACATTATTTTACAGTGCAGTAAATAATTCCAGTGAGGTTTCCGTGCGAGGTTTCGCCCATAGGCACGTTTCGACCCCTCAGCTGTGAGTTTAGAACCGGTAGTAAAACCCCTTCAGATCTCTCTTGAACCCCTCTCACGTGGGTTTGAAACTGTTTAGATATGTTGGAAACCCCCTGACATGTCTTGAACCCCCGTCACATGTGTTCAGAACTAGCAGACGTGTTCGAAACCCTCAGACGTAATGCTGCTTGCCCTCGGACAAATTTAGAAAGCTCTGACATGCTTAGAACCCCCTTCAGTTATGATTAGAACCACTTACATTCATGATTAGAGGCTTCAGACATCTTCAGAGCCTCCTTTCATGGTTAGAACCACTTAACTTCACTGTTAGAACCTTAAACATGCTTAAGACCAATTTTTTTTATTTTTGAAACCATGTCTAGAACCCGTTTATTCATGTTTAGAACTTCTTCAGACATGTCTAGAATCCCTTCTTTCATGTCTAAAACACCATTCCTGTCTAGAACCCCCTTCCTTCATGTCTAGAACCCCTTTATTCATGCCTGGAACTCCTTCTTTCATGTCTAGAACACCATTCCTGTCTAGAACCCCTTTATTCATACCCGGAACTCCTTCTTTCATGTCTAGAACACCATTCCTGTCTAGAACCCCCTTCCTTCATGTCTAGAACCCCCTTTATTCATGCCTGGAACTCCTTCTTTCATGTGTAGAACACCATTCCTGTCTAGAACCCCTTTATTCATGCCTGGAACTCCTTCTTTTATGTCTAGAGCACCATTCCTGTCTAGAACCCCCTTCTTTCATGTCTAGAACCCCTTTATTCATGCCTGGAACTCCTTCTTTCATGTCTAGAACACCATTCCTGTCTAGAACCCCCTTCTTTCATGTCTAGAACCCCTTTATTCATGCCTGGAACTCCTTCTTTCATGTCTAGAACACCATTCCAGTCTAGAACCCCCTTCTTTCATGTCTAGAACCCCTTTATTCATGCCTGGAACTCCTTCTTTCATGTCTAGAACACCATTCATGTCTGGAACCCTCTTCTTTCATGTCCAGAACCCCTTCATTCACGTTCAGAATCCTTCCTTCATGTCTAGAACTCATTCATGTCTCTCATCCTTCCCTCGTCCCTTCCCGGTTCTGACCTCTGACTCAACCAGCAGGTGACAGCACTGACCCCTAGCGGCCAGGTGAAGGGGAATCACTTAAGCATATTCATTGTGTCGCAAGATTAGTCCCAGAGAATTTACATATTTGCCTCAACAACTGGCGGGAGTTTGCAAGTTAAATCAGGCTGCACCTCGCCCCTCCCTGAAATACTTCCAAGTGGAGACGAAAGTTAGCTTTAAACTTTTAGAATTACGCTACAGACAGGTGGACAGAGAGAGAGAGAGAGAGAGAGAGAGAGAGAGAGAGAGAGAGAGAGAGAGAGAGAGAGAGAGACAGACAGACAGACAGAGAGAGAGAGACAGAGAGAGAGAGAGAGAGAGAGAGAGAGTTGGTTAAGGGAGATAATGATGACTTTATCTCAACGCTGACTACAGCAACAGGAAACAATTAATGTGAATATCGTGTTAACGTAGTGAATTACTTTGAGATGTTACAACATCGTTCTGAGCTCAGCAGGAAGTGATTACAGGTGTTGACAGTTGTTCCACGCAATACGTGTGGAGGTCACTGCATTTGCTCTTCTCCAGGCTGAGGGACTGACCACCTCAAAGCTAGGTCTTCAAGGGTGACGAACTGATTACATTGTCTTCACATCTCTACTGCTTCTGCTGACTTTTCCGGACGCGACTGAAGAATCCTGCTGTGTAGGCGAAACGTTTTGGAGTAAAGATACCTAACTGTTGTACTTCCGTGTTACTTATTAGACTGTCGGTACTGTATACCACTGTGATACTTACGATTAATTTAACTTGTGTCTTGGGCGCTGCTGTACACATCTCTGGGTATGTACACTTGTATATACACCTATGGGTATATACACTTGTGGGTATATATATTTGTGGGTATATCGGTGTAAGAGACGACAGCAGATTTTGTTTTGGTAAAACAAAACTATTGCGGATCTGTGGTAGCTTCTGAGGTACAAATGGCAGGTCTTTGTCTCAGTGTTCCACTGTATCCTAGGATTCCACTATCTCTTAAGGTTCCAGTATCTTTTAAAACTCGACTATCTCTTAAAGTCTCACTATATTTTGAAGCTCCGCTATCTCTCAAAGTTCCACTGTCTCTTAACTCACTGCTTTCAGTTTGGCTTCTTAATATTCAGTGGTGTTGGTGTCCCGTGTTGCGGCTGTCGCAGCTGTCAGCGTCGAGACAATGACATCGCAATGGAACTGATCACGAACCAGCTCACTTAATTGTTTGCTCGTGTTTCTCTCACTCTCTCTCTCTCTCTCTCTCTCTCTCTCTCTCTCTCTCTCTCTCTCTCTCTCTCTCTCTCTCTCTCTCTCTCTCTCTCTCTCTCTAGCTGTACCGTCACACGCACACAGGTACACTTCATTATCGTACCTTCAGCTGCACCGTCACTTCTTTACAAAAGATCTCGATTTTTTTCCCTTTTTTTTGACATTTCTTGCTCTCAGTCGGATCACCATGACTTCGAAAACTCTTTTACAAGATAGAGTAACCTGATTCAAAAGCCCAGGCACCGGCAGCAGCAGCAGCACCACCACCACCAGCAGCACCAGCACCACCAGCACCACCAGCACCACCAGCACCACCAGCACCACCAGCACCGCCAGCACCGCCAGCAGCAGTTGCAACAGCACTAGCAACAGTTGCAGCAGCACCAGCAGCAGCATCAGCAGCACCAGCAGCAGTTGCAGCAGCACCAGCAATAGTTGCAGCAGCACCACCAGCAGCTGTTGCAGCAGCACCAGCAACAGTTGCAGCAGTACCACCACCAGCATCACCACCAGCACCACCACTAGCACCACCACCAGCACCACCACCACCAGCAGTTGCAGCACCAGCACCACCAGCAGCAGTTGCAGCACCAGCAGCAGTTGCAGCACCAGCAGCAGTTGCAGCACCAGCAGCAGTTGCAGCACCAGCACCAGCACCAGCAGCACCAACAGCAGCAAAAGCAGCAGCACCAGCAGCAGCACCAGCACCACTAGCAGCGGCCCCACCAGCAGCATCACCAGCAGCAACAGCAGCAGCAGCGCCAGCACCACCAGCAGCAGCACCAGTGCCACCAGCATCAGCAGCAGCACAAGCAGCACCAGCAGCACCAGTAGCAGCACCAACACCACAAGCAGCAGCACCAGTAGAAGCACCACCACCAGCAGCACTAGCAGCAGCAGCAACAGCAGCACCACCTCCACCAGCACCACCACCAGCAGCAGCACCACCACCACCACCAGCACCAGCAGCACCACCACCAGCAGTAGCACCACCACCACCACCACCATCATCAGCAGAAGGTACAGGAAAAGAAGAAAATAGAACGAATGTAAAGAGAGGGAAACAAAAGCAAGAATAGGCAGCATAAAACTGCAACGTTGGAAAAGAGAAGAAGAGGTAACCCGGATTTAACCCGTTCAATACAGGTCCAGAACGCGTCAACTTGGTTTTTTTTTGCGGACTATTCTTTATGTCTCTTTTTTTTCCCTTGTTTTTCCTCTTTTCATTAATTTATTTTCCTCTTCTGTTTCAGTTTCCCCATTGACGACCGCGCGCGCGCACACACACGTGAAGCAGTATCGCTGAATAGTGCTCCCAGGATTTAGCGTTCTAGTGGCTGTCATAAGATATTATTAGCGGTCATCGTACGTGAGTGAATCAGTGAACATACCTACAAGAGTGTAATAGCTTTCAAGAGTGCGAATAATGTGATAAGATCAAGAATTTTTACAATTTAAATTTGAATGAATTGTGAGTGAGGGAGGGTAGCAGTCAGCTGATCAGTCTGCTGGCCGCAGTGTTGACACAAAATATCCAAACAGTTAATTGGGTTAACGGTGTGATCTGAAATATTAACAAATACATATGTTAGTTGGTTATAACAGCAGTGTAGTGATGAGGTCATAAAAGAGTGATTAAGTAAATACTGAAAGTAAGAAAAAATTAGTCAATCCCCAGCTGTTGGTGTTGTGAAGGTAGCTAACATCATCAGACTTGTTATGACCATAATACTGTACTAAAGAAAAAGAGGGAATACCAAGTCTTAAAAGAAAAATAAAATAAAAACTTGAATGCATGATAAAGTTCCTGAAGGAGTTACAAAATTGAAGGAGTTTATAGCAGCCGACCAGCAGGAACCTCCATTGTTGTGCAGACGACATCACTTGCCTATTTGTGGTTAATTTTGGTTAGTGTCTAAAGTCTCAGTGTCTCGCCCTGCTGGTTGTATGCTATACCATCACTCTCTCCCTATTTCAGTACCAGGAGATAGATAGTGGTAACCCTGATAATGTTTAGTAAATTATCTAAATATCTCCAGGTAAACTACAGAAGAGTTGTGTAGCCTAGTGAACCCCCCCTGACAGTGTAGCCTAGTGAACCCCCCCTGACAGTGTAGCCTAGTGAACCCCCCCTGACAGTGTAGCCTAGTGAACCCCCCCTGACAGTGTAGCCTAGTGAACCCCCCCTGACAGTGTAGCCTAGTGAACCCCCCCTGACAGTGTAGCCTAGTGAACCCCCCCTGACAGTGTAGCCTAGTGAACCCCCCCTGACAGTGTAGCCTAGTGAACCCCCCCTGACAGTGTAGCCTAGTGAACCCCCTGACAGTGTAGCCTAGTGAACCCCCCCTGACAGTGTAGCCTAGTGAACCCCCCTGACAGTGTAGCCTAGTGAACCCCCCTGACAGTGTAGCCTAGTGAACCCCCCCTGACAGTGTAGCCTAGTGAACCCCCCCTGACAGTGTAGCCTAGTGAACCCCCCCTGACAGTGTAGCCTAGTGAACCCCCCTGACAGTGTAGCCTAGTGAACCCCCCCTGACAGTGTAGCCTAGTGAACCCCCCCTGACAGTGTAGCCTAGTGAACCCCCCCTGACAGTGTAGCCTAGTGAACCCCCCTGACAGTGTAGCCTAGTGAACCCCCCGACAGTGTAGCCTAGTGAACCCCCCTGACAGTGTAGCCTAGTGAACCCCCCCTGTGTAGCCTAGTGAACCCCCCCTGACAGTGTTGCCTAGTGAACCCCCCCTGACAGTGTAGCCTAGTGAACCCCCCTGACAGTGTAGCCTAGTGAACCCCCCCTGACAGTGTAGCCTAGTGAACCCCCCTGACAGTGTAGCCTAGTGAACCCCCCCTGACAGTGTAGCCTAGTGCACCCCCCCTGACAGTGTAGCCTAGTGAACCCCCCGACAGTGTAGCCTAGTGACCCCCCCTGACAGTGTAGCCTAGTGAACCCCCCCTGACAGTGTAGCCTAGTGAACCCCCCTGACAGTGTAGCCTAGTGAACCCCCCTGACAGTGTAGCCTAGTGTACCCCCCTGACAGTGTAGCCTAGTGTGACAGTGTAGCCCCCCCTGACAGTGTAGCCTAGTGAACCCCCCTGACAGTGTAGCCTAGTGAACCCCCCTGACAGTGTAGCCTAGTGAACCCCCCTGACAGTGTAGCCTAGTGAACCCCCCTGACAGTGTAGCCTAGTGAACCCCCCCTGACAGTGTAGCCTAGTGAACCCCCCGGACAGGGTAGCCTAGTTACCCCCCTGACAGTGTAGCCTAGTGACCCCCCTGACAGTGTTGCCTAGTGAACCCCCCTGACAGTGTAGCCTAGTGCCCCCCTGAGAGTATAGCCTAGTGAACCCCCCTGACAGTGTAGCCTAGTGCCCCCCCTGACAGTGTAGCCTAGTGAACCCCCCCCGTGACAGCGACCAGTAAACAAGTACGCACATACAAACACACGTGTGCACCAGTAAACAAGTACGCACATACAAACACACGTGTGCACCAGTAAACAAGTACGCACATACAAACACACGTGTGCACCAGTAATTATTATTATAATAAACATTAGTATATATTAATAAGGAATTGAGTGAGAAAAAATAATCCTATAATCTTCAAAAAGTAAAGTAGCCTAGTGTGCAAAGATCTGGGCCGGGAGAGTACCGGTGAACCAAGAACAATAAAGATCTGGGCCGGGAGAGTACCGGTGAACCAAGAACAATAAAGATCTGGGCCGGGAGAGTACCGGTGAACCAAGAACAATAAAGATCTGGGCCGGGAGAGTACCGGTGAACCAAGAACAATAAAGATCTGGGCCGGGAGAGTACCGGTGAACCAAGAACAATAAAGATCTGGGCCGGGAGAGTACCGGTGAACCAAGAACAATAAAGATCTGGGCCGGGAGAGTACCGGTGAACCAAGAACAATAAAGATCTGGGCCGGGAGAGTACCGGTGAACCAAGAACAATAAAGATCTGGGCCGGGAGAGTACCGGTGAACCAAGAACAATAAAGATCTGGGCCGGGAGAGTACCGGTGAACCAAGAACAATAAAGATCTGGGCCGGGAGAGTACCGGTGAACCAAGAACAATAAAGATCTGGGCCGGGAGAGTACCGGTGAACCAAGAACAATAAAGATCTGGGCCGGGAGAGTACCGGTGAACCAAGAACAATAAAGATCTGGGCCGGGAGAGTACCGGTGAACCAAGAACAATAAAGATCTGGGCCGGGAGAGTACCGGTGAACCAAGAACAATAAAGATCTGGGCCGGGAGAGTACCGGTGAACCAAGAACAATAAAGATCTGGGCCGGGAGAGTACCGGTGAACCAAGAACAATAAAGATCTGGGCCGGGAGAGTACCGGTGAACCAAGAACAATAAAGATCTGGGCCGGGAGAGTACCGGTGAACCAAGAACAATAAAGATCTGGGCCGGGAGAGTACCGGTGAACCAAGAACAATAAAGATCTGGGCCGGGAGAGTACCGGTGAACCAAGAACAATAAAGATCTGGGCCGGGAGAGTACCGGTGAACCAAGAACAATAAAGATCTGGGCCGGGAGAGTACCGGTGAACCAAGAACAATAAAGATCTGGGCCGGGAGAGTACCGGTGAACCAAGAACAATAAAGATCTGGGCCGGGAGAGTACCGGTGAACCAAGAACAATAAAGATCTGGGCCGGGAGAGTACCGGTGAACCAAGAACAATAAAGATCTGGGCCGGGAGAGTACCGGTGAACCAAGAACAATAAAGATCTGGGCCGGGAGAGTACCGGTGAACCAAGAACAATAAAGATCTGGGCCGGGAGAGTACCGGTGAACCAAGAACAATAAAGATCTGGGCCGGGAGAGAACCAACAACAATAAAGATCTGGGCCGGGAGAGTACCGGTGAACCAAGAACAATAAAGAAGAGTACCGGTGAACCAAGAACAATAAAGATCTGGGCCGGGAGAGTACCGGTGAACCAAGAACAATAAAGATCTGGGCCGGGAGAGTACCGGTGGAACAATAAAGATCTGGGCCGGGAGAGTACCGGTGAACCAAGAACAATAAAGATCTGGGCCGGGGAGTACCGGTGAACCAAGAACAATAAAGATCTGGGCCGGGAGAGTACCGGTGAACCAAGAACAATAAAGATCTGGGCCGGGAGAGTACCGGTGAACCAACAACAATAAAGATCTGGGCCGGGAGAGTGTGAACCAAGAACAATAAAGATCTGGGCCGGGAGAGTACCTGTGAACCAAGAACAATAAAGATCTGGGCCGGGAGAGTACCGGTGAACAAAGAACAATAAAACAATGAACCAACAACAATGAAGATCTGGGCCGGGAGAGTACCGGTGAACCAAGAACAATAAAGATCTGGGCCGGGAGAGTACCGGTGAACCAAGAACAATAAAGATCTGGGCCGGGAGAGTACCGGTGAACCAAGAACAATAAAGATCTGGGCCGGGGGAGTACCGGTGAACCAAGAACAATAAAGATCTGGGCCGGGAGAGTACCGGTGAACCAAGAACAATAAAGATCTGGGCCGGGAGAGTACCGGTGAACCAAGAACAATAAAGATCTGGGCCGGGAGAGTACCGGTGAACCAAGAACAATAAAGATCTGGGCCGGGAGAGTACCGGTGAACCAAGAACAATAAAGATCTGGGCCGGGAGAGTACCGGTGAACCAAGAACAATAAAGATCTGGGCCGGGAGAGTACCGGTGAACCAAGAACAATAAAGATCTGGGCCGGGAGAGTACCGGTGAACCAAGAACAATAAAGATCTGGGCCGGGAGAGTACCGGTGAACCAAGAACAATAAAGATCTGGGCCGGGAGAGTACCGGTGAACCAAGAACAATAAAGATCTGGGCCGGGAGAGTACCGGTGAACCAAGAACAATAAAGATCTGGGCCGGGAGAGTACCGGTGAACCAAGAACAATAAAGATCTGGGCCGGGAGAGTACCGGTGAACCAAGAACAACAAAGATCTGGGCCGGGAGAGTACCGGTGAAACAACAACAATAACAATAGTGTTAACGTGACCCCCCCACCCTCTTTTTCAAAGAACGACAAGCTAGTAAACACACACACACAAGTGTACACACTTTATATTATATAGTATATATTAGTGTATATTAATAAGAAATTGATTGTGAAAAAAATTTTTATAATCTTCAAAAGAGTAGTGTAGCCTAGTGTGTGCACGCACACACACACCCACACACACCCACACACACCCACACACACCCACACACACCCACACACACCCACACACACCCACACACACCCACACACACCCACACACACCCACACACACCCACACACCCACACACACACCCACCCACCACACGCACACCACCCACACCACCCACCCACCCACACACCCACCCACCCACACACACACAACACACATACACACACACACACACACACACACACACACAACACACACAACACACACACATAACACACACACACGCAACACACACACAACACACACACACACACACACACATTGCCAGACTCACACATACACTCCCCCCTCCCCCACCGACATCTCACTCCTTCACCTGATCCCTCCCCTCCCTCTTTCACCCTCCCCCTCCCCACCTCTCCCTCCTTCCCCCTCTCCCTCTCCCACTCACCCACTTGCTTCACTCTCCTTCCCACTCCCCCTTCCCACTACTCTCCCACATAGCCACAGTTCCTCCTCTACCTGCCCCCCCCCACACTCTGACATACACAATACTAACCTAACACACAGAATTACATAGGTTTCCCACTCTGAGGCAATCAGGATAAAACAAAAATGGGTTGCCAGAGAGCAACAAGAAAAACCAAGGGACAGGAGGAGGAAACTGCAAAGGAAGATTGGGCAGCAGAGCTCACAAAAAGGGAACATGAATGGGAAAAGAAACTAGAAGAACTTAGCATGAGAATGGAAGAGAGGATAGACATGGAAAGCAGGAAGTGGGAGGTGCAAGTCAAAGCAGCAGAGGCCAGGATACAGAGTTTAGAAGAGGAACTGAAAAATCTGAAACAGCCTAAAGAACTAAAGAACATTTTGGGATTGACAACAGAGACTGCTACCTCAGTCACAAATAAGGGGACTGTAGGGAAAGGAGCAAAACAGCATGTAGAAGCTCAATCAGTGGAGACTGTAGTAAATGAAAGAGCTAAGCTATATGTGGAGGCCCTAACAGACCACAGCAGAGCCCAGGGAAAGCCGAGAAGGGAAAATGACAGGCCACTGAGCCCAAGTACATTAGCTAGTGAAACTGAAGAAAGGAAAGCTGCAATGGAGGAAATCAAATTGAATGAGGGGATACACAGGGATATGCAGTGGGAGAATGAAAGGGTGAGGTCAGTCTTTGTGTATGGGCTCCAGGAAGTTGAAGGGGAAACATATGAAGCCAGAAAACAAGGAGAAAAAAAAGCAATTGAAAGCATCATGAAAGCAATAGGAGAAGACGACATGACCCAGCTGGAAAATTTTCGGAGAATGTAAAAAAAAAGAACCCGGCCAGTGAAAGTGACCTTCAAGGCAGAATCGACTCGGAACAGGATCCTGCAGGAGAAAGCACGATTAAGGGACATGCCGGCATACAGGAAGGTGTATCTCGACCGCAACAGAACACAAGCAGAAAGGCAGAAACAGAGAGAGATGGTACAAAGGCGAAAGGAGGAAAGAGAGGGGATGGAGAAGACAGACAGGAGATCCCAGACACAGGAAAATCAAATACAGCCTCCCTCACAACTTCCTATAGAAGCCTCCCAACCAGGTCAACCCCAGTGCAACCAAACTCTCTAAACCAAAACACCCATGCCACATCCAATGCCCCCACCCACTGCATTACAAACTCCACCCCCACAGCAACCACCCATAGTTCCTTATCAGGTCTCCCACTTCCCCAACCCCAATACACCTCCCAGACCACAATCTTAGAAAAGAAGTTGAAGGTGTGGTATACAAATGCAGATGGAATAACAAATAAGTATGAGGAGTGGCATGAAAGAATCAAGGAGACATCCCCAGACATAATAGCACTCACAGAAACAAAACTCACCAGAATAATAACAGATTCAATCTTTCCATCCGGATATCAAATCCTCAGGAAAGACAGAGGGAGGAGAGGGGGAGGAGGAGTTGCACTGCTCATTAAAAACCAGTGGGGGTTTGAGAAAATGGAAGGAATGGATGGCACGGGCGAAAGGGACTACTTAGTAGGAACAATCCAGTCTGAGGGACATAAGGTGATAATTGCAGTAATGTACAACCCACCACAGAACTGCAGGAGGCCAAGAGAAGAATACGATGAGAGCAACAGAGCAATGGTCGACACACTAGCCGAGGTGGCCAGGAGAGCACACATGGGGGAGCAAAGTTACTAGTTATGGGTGATTTCAATCACAAGGAGATTGACTGGGAAAACCTGGAGCCCCATGGGGGTCCCGAAACATGGAGAGCCAAGATGATGGATGTGGTACTGGAAAACCTCATGCATCAACATGTTAGAGACACTACCAGAGAGAGAGAGGAGAGGATGAACCAGCAAGACTGGACCTTGTATTCACCTTGAGTAGTTCTGACATCGAGGATATCATGTATGAAAGGCCCCTGGGAGCTAGTGATCATGTGGTTCTGTGCTTCGACTACATAGTTGAGCTCCAAGTGGAGAGAGCAGCAGGAATAGGGTGGGAAAAACCAAACTACAAAAGGGGGAACTACTCAGGCTTGAGGAACTTCTTTCAAGACATTCAGTGGGAGAGGGAACTGACAGGAAAACCAGTACAAGAAATGATGGACTATGTGGCAACAAAATGCAAGGAGGCAGAGGAGAGGTTTGTTCCCAAGGGAAACAGAAATAATGGGAAGAACAGAACGAGTCCTTGGTTCACCCAAAGGTGTAGGGAGGCAAAAACTAGGTGTACTAGAGAATGGAAAAGGTACAGAAGACAGAGAACTCAGGAAAATAAAGAGATTAGCCGAAGAGCCAGAAACGAATATGCACAGATAAGAAGGGAGGCTCAGCGGCAATACGAAAATGACATAGCATCGAAAGTCAAGACTGACCCGAAGCTGTTGTACAGCCACATCAGGAGGAAAACAACAGTCAAGGACCAGGTAATCAGACTGAGGAAGGGTGATGGGGAATTCACAAGAAACGACCGGGAGGTATGTCAGGAGCTCAACACGAGATTTAAAGAAGTATTTACAGTGGAAACCAGTAGGACTCCAGGAAATCAGAGCAGGGGGGTGCACCAGCAAGTGCTGGATGAGGTACATATAACCAAGGAGGAGGTGAAGAAGCTGCTATGCGAACTTGACACCTCAAAGGCGGTGGGACCAGACAACATCTCTCCGTGGGTCCTTAAAGAGGGAGCAGAGACATTGTGTGTACCATTAACAAAGATCTTCAACACATCATTTGAAACTGGGCAACTCCCCGAGGTATGGAAGATGGCAAATGTAGTCCCAATTTTTAAAAAGGGAGACAGACATGAGGCACTAAACTACAGACCTGTATCACTAACGTGTATAGTATGCAAGGTCATGGAGAAGATCATCAGGAGGAGAGTGGTGGAGCACCTGGAAAGAAACAAGTGTATAATTGACAACCAACATGGTTTCAGGGAGGGAAAATCCTGTGTCACAAACCTATTAGAGTTTTATGACAAGGTGACAGAAGTAAGACAAGAGAGAGAGGGGTGGATCGACTGCATTTTTTTGGACTGCAAGAAGGCCTTCGACACAGTTCCTCACAAGAGGTTACTGCAAAAGCTAGAGGATCAGGCACACATAACAGGAAAGGCACTGCAATGGATAAGAGAATACCTTACAGGGAGGCAACAACGAGTCATGGTACGTGACGAGGTGTCAAAGTGGGCGCCTGTGACAAGCGGGGTTCCACAGGGGTCAGTCCTAGGACCTGTGCTGTTCTTGGTATATGTGAATGACATAACGGAAGGGATAGACTCAGAAGTGTCCTTGTTTGCTGACGATGTGAAGTTAATGAGAAGAATCAAATCGGATGAGGATCAGGCAGGACTACAAAGAGACCTGGACAGGCTACAAGCCTGGTCCAGCAACTGGCTCCTTGAGTTTAACCCCGCCAAATGCAAAGTCATGAAGATTGGGGAAGGGCAAAGAAGACCGCAGACACAATATAGTTTAGATGGCCAAAGTCTGCAAACCTCACTCAAGGAAAAAGATCTGGGGGTGAGTATAACACCGAGCATATCTCCTGAGGCGCATATCAATCAGATAACTGCTGCAGCATACGGGCGCCTGGCAAACCTACGGATAGCGTTCCGATACCTCAGTAAGGAGTCGTTCAAGACTCTGTATACCATTTACGTCAGGCCCATACTGGAGTATGCAGCACCAGTTTGGAATCCACACCTAGTCAAGCACGTCAAGAAATTAGAGAAAGTGCAAAGGTTTGCAACAAGACTAGTCCCAGAGCTACGGGGATTGTCCTACGAAGAAAGGTTGAGGGAAATCGGCCTGACGACACTGGAGGACAGGAGGGTCAGGGGAGACATGATAACGACATATAAAATACTGCGCGGAATAGACGAGGTGGACAAAGACGGGATGTTCCAGAGATGGGACACAGACACAAGAGGTCACAATTGGAAGTTGAAGACTCAGATGAATCAAAGGGATGTTAGGAAGTATTTCTTCAGTCATAGAGTAGTCAAGCCGTGGAATAGCCTAGAAAGTGAAGTAGTGGAGGCGGGAACCATACATAGTTTTAAGGCGAGGTATGATAAAGCTCATGGGGCAGGGAGAGAGAGGACCTAGTAGCAATCAGTGAAGAGGCGGGGCCAGGAGCTATGACTCGACCCCTGCAACCACAAATAGGTGAGTACACACACAGACACACACACACACACACACAGACACACACACACGCAGACACACACACACACACACACACACACACATAGACACACACACACACACACACACACACACGCACACACACGCACACACACACACACACACACACACACACACACACACACACACACACACATACACACACCACACACACACACTAACATCACACACACAAGCACGCTCGCACAAAAACCGTTGACTGTGCCACCGGTGATTGTATCACCGTTGATTGTATCACCGTTGATTGTATCACCGATGATTGTATCACCGTTGATTATGCCGCCGTTGATTGTACCACCGGTGATTGTACTACTGTTGATTGTGCCACCGTTGAGTGTGCCACCGTTGAGTGTGCCACCATTGAGTGTGCCACCATTGAGTGTGCCACCGTTGAGTGTGTAACCGTTGAGTGTGCCAAGGTTGAGTGTGCCAAGGTTGAGTGTGCCACCGTTGAGTGTACCACCGTTGAGTGTGCCACCGTTGAGTGTGTAACCGTTGAGTGTGCCAAGGTTGAGTGTGCCAAGGTTGAGTGTGCCACCGTTGAGTGTACCACCGTTGAGTGTGCCACCGTTGAGTGTGCCACCATTGAGTGTGCCACCATTGAGTGTGCCACCATTGAGTGTGCCACCGTTGAGTGTGTAACCGTTGAGTGTGCCAAGGTTGAGTGTGCCAAGGTTGATTGTGCTACCGGTGATTGTGCCACCGTTGAGTGTGCCACCGTTGAGTGTGCCAAGGTTGAGTGTGCCACCGTTGAGTGTGCCACCGTTGAGTGTGCCACCGTTGAGTGTGCCACCGTTGAGTGTGCCACCGTTGAGTGTGCCACCGTTGAGTGTGCCACCGTTGAGAGTGCCACCGTTGAGTGTGCCAAGGTTGAGTGTGCCACCTTCACTTAGCTATTAAATACGATTATTACGGCTGTTCTTTGCTTTCTGTTGTGTTCACTAGTACAGGTTGCCAGCTTCCTTTGGTCACCACCGGGCTTTTGTTGTGACACCCCCCCCCCCGGACTTTTGTTTTGATCTACGGGCCTTTGTTGTGACCCCAGCACTTTATTGTGACCCCGTACTTTTGCTGTAACTCCCCGTACTTTTGTTGTGACCCCGCGGACTTCATGGTGGCTATCTCTCCCTTGTGCCCCGAGAGATGACAAGAACGTCAGTGAGATGACAGACATGAACTCATGCTGTCTAAAAAAAAGAAAAAGCTGTCGATATTTCTCGAAAACGAGAGAAAGATCCACACCATATGTGTGTCTACTTCAGTGTAGGTATGACAGAATTTATCACCCTCTCTCTCTCTCTCTCTCTCTCTCTCTCTCTCTCTGTAATATTACCGTCCGTCTTACTGGTAGAATATGTATGTCAGGTTATGTCTTGCATATGTAACGCTATATCAGTGAAGTATGTCGCGTGTTGACGTGTGGAGTAGTGGAGGTTCGATCCTCCGTTCTGTGGACTAAAGCGTCATGAATTTTCGCTCACCATAAAGCAGGCCAAAGCAGCGTGAGTTAGACTCCTTGGCTAGTCGCAGTTTTGTTATTGTTATTGATTAATACCACTTGTTTATGGGTTCAATAATATATATATATATATATATATATATATATATATATATATATATATATATATATATATATATATATATATATATATATATATATATATATGCAAAACAACCACTGTAAAAGAGTAATGAAATTCCAAGCGCTTTCGTGACTATTCACATTGTCAAGGAACTATGAAAGTAATACATCAAAGGAAGGCAATTAAAGGGCTAAGACTACACCTCACAGTCAACTCCCATAACAAAGAAACATCTGACGCGGGACAATACGTTAGTATCTAAGCGCCAGGCTCCTTGCCTCTGCTCTAGAACTTCCACGACTACGGTGCTCTTCGCACCAACTCCAAGGTTGAGGGACTGATTACCTCATCTTCTGTATATAGTCCTACTGCCTTCAAGTTATGTCCTGGAATTTGTATTGATAAAGCCACTGGATGGCGAAACGTCTACAATAAAGGTACCCAGATGTTGCACATGTGTCTTAATTTCATCTTGTCGGTATTATATACCATTCTTGCACATCAAGGTTGAGGGACTGATTACCTCATTCTCCTCCTGTTCTTCAAGTTTCTCCTGTGTATGGACTGATGAAGCCACTGTGTGGCGAAACGTTTCCTCAATAAAGATACCCAAGAGTTGCACATGCGTCTAATTTATCAACATGTCGGTTCTCTGAACCATTCATCTACAAATCTGTCAGACACTGCAACTTCTTGGGATCTTAATACTTAGGAATTCTTCGCTTGCCTAATTCTTGGGCACGACCTACTTCCACATTGAACAAATGTGACACGACCTATGACTGCTGCACCTCTCCTGCCATACGGTTTATAAGCTGCTTCTCCGCTGATATGCCGTATTCTATTCAAGATTGATGGACTGAACACAGCGACTCAAGGTTGAGGGACTGATTACCTCATTCTCCTCCTGTTCTTCAAGTTTCTCCTTCGTATGGACTGATGAAGCCACTGTGTGGCGAAACGTTTCCTCAATAAAGATACCCAAGAGTTGCATATGTGTCTAATTTATCAACATGTCGGTTCTCTGAACCATTCATCTACATTCCCAAGAGTTGCACATGTGTCTAATTTATCAACGTGTTTCTTTGTTGTGGGAGTTGACAGTGAGGTGTAGTCTTAGCCCTTTAATTGCCTTCCTTTGATATATTACTTTCATAGTTCCTTGACAATGTGAGTAGTCACGAAAGCGCTTGGAATTTCATTACTCTTTCACAGCGGTTGTTTTATTGCATATATATATATATATATATATATATATATATATATATATATATATATATATATATATATATATATATATATATATATATATATATATATATATATATATATGTACGTGCGTAGAGTCGCCGGTAAGACGTCAGTCGCCTTAATCGATAGTAAGAAGTTCCCAGAGCTAGAGTTCATCCTTTGTAAACTGCAGCTAGGTAAACAAGAGTTAGCTACACAAACAGACATGCAAACATGTAAACCCCACCAGACAAAAACTGCTTTGTTTATTCTGCAGTCAAGGTTGTTTGTATTGACCTCTCTGTGATGGGTCAGTCTCCGCTGGAGTAAATATTGTAGACGGGGAAATGGGTGGCAGAGACACGGGAAATGGGGAGGGAAGGGGGAGGGAGGGAGGGAGGGAGAGAGAGAGAGAGACAGAGAGAGAGAGAGAGAGAGAGAGAGAGAGAGAGAGAGAGAGAGCAGCAGCAGCATCAGCAGCAGAATCTTCGCTCTGTAACCTTCTCCAGAACATCACTTCATCTGAGATGATGTATTTCCAGGATGACTCGAGTCTGGAACATGTTGGTACAGCATAATGACGTCAGGGAAACAGTCATTTGGCTAACTGAATTCACTGGCCCACAGATGGTTCCAACTTCATCCTGTGTCATATTTGTATGTCTCGTAACAATAAAAGGCTTTCAAATGAGCTAATGTAGGTAACAGCTCTTAGCCTGTAAATGAAGTTAAGAACTTTAACCTAACCCTGTAAAACCCTGTGTAGAGAGAGAGAGAGAGAGAGAGAGAGGGAGAGAGAGGGAGAGGGAGAGGGAGGGAGAGGGAGAGGGAGAGAGAGAGAGAGAGAGAGAGAGAGAGAGAGAGAGAGAGAGAGAGAGAGAGAGAGAGAGAGAGAGAGAGAGAGAGAGAGAGAGAGAGAGAGAGAGAGAGAGAGAGAGAGAGAGAGAGAGAGAGAGAGAGAGAGAGAGAGAATAAGTGGAAAACACATAACAGTGCAGATCGACCAAGAAAAATTAGCTGCAGCGAGTGTACGTCTGTTTATCAAGACTACTACTGTCACCACTATTACTACTACTACTACTACTACCACTTCTTCTACCACTATTACTGCTACTAGTATCATATTTGTGAGGATTCTTGTTAACTGATCATCCTATGGTAGTTCTTGAAGCAACGTCAGGATTCCTTCGAGAGCATCAATCCCTGACTGGTACCTAGGTTCAGTCAGCCACGTATTTACAAAGTAATTGTATATTCCATTGACTGATTTAGAGCTGTTGGACAAACCTCACTTTACCTACATTTATGTTGCAGCTCTTGTCTCATCCTTCAGATGACTGCTTCTCCTTGCACTTAAAAAAGTTCTTCGTCTTTGAGTATATCAGATCTATTAATAGATTTGTATTTAGAGGGGAAGAAGACACGTGTATAAAAAGGAGTGTAAGGAACAATAATAATAATAATAATAATAATAATAATATTACTATTATTATTATCAATAATAATTTTTTTTATTATTATTATCAATAATAATAATAATAATAATAATAATTATTATTATTATTATTATTATTATTATTATTATTATTATTATAACAGCTGGAGGAAGGGGAGGACTACAAGCCTGTCTGCGACAGCATCAGTGAACGGAGGGTCGAGCCTTCACTCCTGGCAACAAACCACACGGGTTTTGCGCTTCGCGTCAATAAAACTGAGTCCTGTTAGGACGAGAGTAATAAAGCTGTGGAAACTTAATGCGTCACGCTGGTCTTTATTTGGGTATTTGACACTCCTGCGCTGCTTCAAATTCAAAAACCGAAGGCGTAGAATTTGATTCTGAGGGCAGTGGCACTCTCGTAAGTGAACACACCACCATAGAGGCAGTACTGAGTAGTGCCACCCAGGGGACAGAATACGTCAGGTAGGTAGGTAAGGTTCGTCAGTTAAATGGAATTCAGAGGGGTGAAAAGAACACGTAATACACAGGAGTGTGTACCTGTGTACCTATGTACCTGTGTACCTGTGTACCTGTGGACTCCCACCTGATTGAACGTGAGTTGGTTTGTGTATTTAGCAGCGAGCGTTGCTTTACCCGCTGGTAACGCAGGCACCAACGGAGGCCTTAACGGAGGCACCATTGGACCATTTTACAAGCACTCCAGCAAATTGGTACTTCGTCTGCGGTGGTCGTTGAAGTCGTGATGCCGGGGTCGTTGCGCGCTCTGAGATGTCCTCTCCTGTTGATGCTGTGGCTGGCTCTGTTGTTAGCGGAATGGGTCCCGTTGCTGTCACTTTACACCACTTTAAAGATAACGGTGCTGACGCTCTACACTGCTGGGGCTGACACTTAAGTTTCAGATTCCGGATCAGAGGTCTCCACCGGGGGTCCTATGACCACTGAAAGACTTAAACTGGTCTCCCAGGGTAGGAGGCCCTCGTGTGACCGAGGAAAGGCTAAAAGACCGATGGCTTCAGCGGTCTCTGTGAGGGTCTTTTGACCACCCAGTGACCCAAAGACCACAGAGGGGTGTGTGGGTCATGAATTGGTCAAGGAAAGGTCACAGACCACGACGTTGCCTAGGGAGGGCTTGTCAAGGGAAGGGCTTTCAATATTTCAGCGGCCATGGCTATAAATTATATATTTACAACGTGACTTAATCTCTCTCTCTCTCTCTCTCTCTCTCTCTCTCTCTCTCTCTCTCTCTCTCTCTCTCTCTCTCTCTCTCTCTCTCTCTCTCTCTCTCTCATACATACCTATGCACATGCATACAGTCACACACATATATACACATGTATGCATGAATGCATATGTACTCGCATGCACGTTCATCTTCTTGCGTTCGTATGTGCGTTGAGGTGCAAGATGCTTGGTATAATGGGATACCTGGGATATCATTCTGGGGATAGAGGGCGAAACAGAGGATACTGACAGCATTTTTACCCGGAGGGAAGGTAAGAGAGATGATTAACTCCCGTCGTCAGCAAGTTTCCTGGTGGATCGTCGTCAGGAAGTTTTGCGACTGGCTGCAGGCATCGGAAGGGAAGGCACTCAAAATGATAGCGAATGCACTCGTCTCGCTGCAAGGCACTTAATTTAGAGCACTCGAGGGCGGAGAAATACTCGGATGAGAGAGTGAAGGTCTTGAAGGAATCTGAAGCACTCAGTTTACAGAGACACTCAGGTAATAGCGATGCACTCAGGATACAGCGAGCCGCTCAAATAAAAGCGATGTACTCAAGAATGTCAGGCACTCTTAGTTGTGGCACCTAGTATTATATAAAGCCCATGAGTGGCATAAATGCCAGGTATGGTATGGCACGGTCGTACAATGCTAATCACCAGTGCCCACCTATCAGCACAGCACCAGTCACCACTTACAAGTAGGGTCTCAACTAGTTTACAGCACACAGCTAGTAACTAAGTATACCTGAGCCACTCTTCCACCAGCAAGCTAGTTAAGAATGAAGTGTCAACACTACAAGACTTGCTTCTACCACAGACTCAATGTTTGCAAGAGAGACTCAGCTCCTGGCCCCGCCTATTCACTGAACGCTACTAGGTCCACACGACACTGCTACTTAAAAATCACCTCTGTTTCACTGTCACTACACCAGGAGAACAATGAAGAAAGAAAACAACTGACTGTCGACAACTTGAGAGAAATGGGAACTAATGCATCCACTTAAGACGCCTTCACTGAAGACGCCTCGATCCTTCGACCTTGATCACTTTAAATGCAAATACTCCACATGGATCCGAAGTGATCACGATCCAAGGACTGAGATAGCTTCGGAAAAGGTGTTTGAAGTGAATTGTAAAACCTCGCTCTGGTATACTAGTTGACGGATCATCTGTCAAAGATCCGTCTTCAAAGACACTTGTCTTCTTTCCTGACAAAGTCAACACCACCTTCCTCAACATTGCACAATTAAAACTGCCTCTCCACTAGTCCTCCTAGGAAGGGGATTAATGTCCTAAATTTACTTATGACTATTTTAATGGCGCATGCAACCCCGAGATAACCCAGAACGTTGCCACAACAACAATCAGTTCAAAGATCACAGCAAGAATGATTTCAAGAACCCCAAGAACACGAAGAATCAGCTTCAGAAACGTCACAAGAACAAAGAACACTGAAGACTTCTTTTTTAATTCAGCGGGAAGCCTAGTCATGGACCGGGCGGCAGGGGCGTCGATCCCCGGAATACCCTCCAGGTAGATTCCAGGTAGGTAGATCCATCAGGTGTAAAACTTGTAGAGCCAAGTGAAAAATCGATTTGTGTGGCTGAGAATAAAGTGGCATGTGAAGCGCAAGTAGGAAGATGTCTAAATGAATGATTAGGGAATTGTTTGTAAAGAAAAAGTAATTGTTTGTGGAGAATTAAACTCAAAAGTGAAAATAACTGTTGTGAAGGTTCGAAAACATAGAGGGAGCTGCATGATCAAAATTGTTGTGTTGACAAGACTCAAACGTTATTCTTCTGTCTTGATATGGTGGCATGTTATTGATGATAAAATTATAAGTTTAGCAGTGGAGGTCATCCTGTTGATGACTGATAAGTTTTTTTTACGAATTTTGTCGTTAGTCACTGAGTGAATGATTGTGTGGTGACTGGTGACCTTCAGTGTGGTGCCTGGTGACCCTCAGTGTGGTGCCTGGTGACCCTCAGTGTGGTGCCTGGTGACCATCAGTCTGGTGACTGGTGACCCTCAGTCTGGTGACTGGTGACCCTCAGTGTGGTGACTGGTGACCATCAGTCTGGTGACTGGTGACCCTCAGTCTGGTGACTGGTGACCCTCAGTGTGGTGACTGGTGACCCTCAGTGTGGTGCCTGGTGACCATCAGTGTGGTGCCTAGTGACCATCAGTGTGGTGTCTAGTGACCATCAGTGTGGTGCCTAGTGACCATCAGTGTGGAGCCTAGTGACCATCAGTGTGGTGCCTAGTGACCATCAGTGTGGTGCCTAGTGACCATCAGTGTGGTGCCTAGTGACCATCAGTGTGGTGC
>NC_091342.1:8176734-8181734 GCF_038502225.1 Cherax quadricarinatus | reverse complement strand
GGTTGATTTCCCTTAACCTCTCCTCGTAGGACATACCTCTTAGCTCTGGAACTAGTCTTGTGTGTGTGTGTGTGTGTGTGTGTGTGTGTGTGTGTGTGTGTGTGTGTGTGTGTGTGTGTGTACTCACCTAATTGTACTCACCTAATTGTGGTTGCAGGGGTCGAGACTCGGCTCCTGGCCCCGCCTCTTCACTGATCGCTACTGGGTCCTCACTCTCTCTGCTTCCTGAGCTTTGTCATACCTCTTCTTAAAACTATGTATGGTTCCTGCCTCCACTACTTCACTTGCTAGGCTATTCCACTTGCTGACGACTCTATGACTGAAGAAATACTTCCTAACGTCCCTGTGACTCGTCTGAGTCTTCAGCTTCCAGTTGTGACCCCTTGTCCCTGTGTCCCCTCTCTGGAACATCCTATCTCTGTCCACCTTGTCTATTCCCCGCATTATCTTGTATGTCGTTATCATGTCTCCCCTGACCCTTCTGTCCTCCAGTGTCGTCAGTCCGATTTCCCTTAACCTTTCCTCGTACGACATTCCCTTGAGCTCTGGGACTAGCCTTGTTGCAAACCTTTGTTCTTTCTCTAACTACTTGACGTGCTTGACCAGGTGTGGGTTCCAGACTGGTGCTGCATACTCCAGTATGGGCCTAACATACACAGTGTACAGTGTCTTGAACGATTCCTTATTAAGGTATCGGAACGCTATTCTCAGGTTTGCCAGGTGCCCGTATGCTGCAGCGGTTATTTGGTTGATGTGTGCCTCCGGTGATGTGTTCAGTGTTATGGTCACCCCAAGGTCTTTCTCCCTGAGTGAGGTCTGTAGTCTTTGTCCACCTAGCCTATACTCTGTCTGCGGTCTTCTTTGCCCCTCCCCAATCTTCATGACTTTGTATTTGGCTGGATTGAATTCGAGAAGCCAGTTACTGGACCACATGTCCAGCCTGTCCAGGTCTCTTTGCAGTCCTGCCTCATCCTCGTCCGATTTAATTCTTCTCATCAACTTCACGTCATCTGCGAACAGGGACACTTCAGAGTCTATTCCTTCCATCATGTCGTTCACATATATCAAAAATAGCACTGGTCCTAGAACTGACCCCTGTGGGACCCCGCTCGTAACAGGCGCCCACTGTGATACCTCTTCGCGTACCATGACTCGTTGCTGCCTCCCTGTCAGGTATTCCCTTATCCATTGCAGTGCCCGCCCTTTTACATGCGCCTGATCCTCCAGCTTCTGCACTAATCTCTTGTGGGGAACTGTGTCAAAGGCCTTCCTGCAGTCTAGGAAAACGCAATCTACCCACCCCTCTCTCTCGTGTCTTACTTCTGTTACCTTGTCATAAAACTCCAGGAGGTTTGTGATACAAGATTTGCCTTCCATGAACCCATGCTGGTTTTCATTTATAATCTTGTTCCTTTCCAGGTGTTCGACCACTCTCCTCCTGATAATCTTCTCCATGACTTTGCACACAATACATGTCAGAGACACAGGTCTGTAGTTTAGTGCCTCGTTTCTGTTTCCTTTCTTAAATATGGGGACTACATTAGCTGTCTTCCATTTCTCAGGTAGTTGCCCAGTTTCAAGGGATGTGTTGAAGATTGTGGTTAGAGGCACGCACAGCATCTCTGCTCCTTCTCTAAGGACCCATGGGGAGATGTTGTCCGGTCCCATCGCCTTTGAGGTGTCAAGGTCACTTAAGAGCTTCTTCACCTCCTCCTCAGTTGTTCGTGTGTCATCCAACACTTGTTGGTATATTCCCTCTTGATGTTCCCTTCTGTGCTGTCTTCCCACAGCCCTTCCTGTCTCTACTGTAAAAACTTCCTTAAATCTCCTGTTCAGCTCCTCACATACCTCCTGATCATTTCTTGTGAGTTCTCCACCTTCTGTCCTTAATCTGATCACCTGGTCTTTGACTGCTGTCTTCCTCCTGATGTGGCTATACAACAGTTTCGGGTCAGTCTTGATTCTCGATGCTATGTCATTTTCATATTGTCGCTGGGCCTCCCTCCTTACCTGTGCGTACTCATTCCTGGCTCTGCGACTGATCTCCCTATTTTCGTGTGTTCTCTGCCTTCTGTACTTTTTCCATTCTCTATTGCACTTTGTTTTTGCCTCCTTACACCGTTGGGTAAACCAGGGGCTCGTTCTGGTCTTCCCGTTGTTACTGTTGCCCTTGGGAATAAACCTTTCCACTGCCTCCTTGCATTTTGTTGTTACATATTCCATCATTTCATTTACTGGCTTTCCTGCCAGTTCTCTGTCCCACTGGACCTCCCGCAGGAAGTTCTTCAACAATATGTAGTCCCCTCTTTCATAGTCAGGCTTTTCCCATTCAACTCCTGTTATTCTCTCCACTTGCAGCTCTACTATGTATTCAAAGCACAGAACCACGTGGTCGCTAGCTCCTAGGGGACTCTCATACTTGATGTCCTCAATGTCTGAGCTGCTCAGGGTGAACACAAGGTCCAATCTTGCTGGTTCATCCTCCCCTCTCACTCTGGTAGTGTCCTTAACATGTTGGTGCATGAGGTTTTCCAGCACCACGTCCAACATCCTGGCTCTCCATGTTTCGGGACCCCTATGTGGCTCCAGGTTTTCCCAGTCAATCTCCCTGTGGTTGAAATCCCCCATAACCAGCAACTTTGCTCTGCTGGAGTGAGCTCTTCTTGCCACCTCAGCAAGTGTGTCCACCATTGCTCTGTTGCTCTCTTCATATTCCTCTCTTGGCCTCCTGCAGTTCTGTGGTGGATTATACATCACTGCAATGACCACTTTGTGTTCCCCAGACTGAAGTGTACCTGCTATGTAGTCTCTTTCTCCCGTCTCATCTATGCCTTCCATTTTCTCGAATTTCCATCTGTTTTTTACGAGCAGAGCAACCCCACCTCCCCCCCTGCCCCTTCTATCTTTCCTCATGATCTGGTATCCTGGTGGGAAGATTGCATCTGTTATTGTCTCCGTGAGTTTTGTTTCTGTAACTGCTATGATGTCTGGGGACTTCTCATTGATTCTTTCTTGCCATTCCTCATGTTTATTCATTAATCCATCTGCATTTGTGTACCAAACCTTCAACTTCTGTTCTAATACTGTAACTGTGGTGCGGTGGGTGGAAACAGAGGGATCGGTGTGTGATGGTTGGTTTGGATTGTTCAGTTGCCTTGGGGGTGTCGTGGCTGGAGTCCTTCTGCACGTGTTTCTGGGGGGTGTGCTTGTCCTTCCATTTGATCCTGGGTTATTCTGCTCTCCTTTTTCATTTCCTCCCATTTCTCCTTTCGTTTTTGAACTCTCTCTTTCATCGTCTTCCTTTCGTCCTGTGTTCTGTCTCGATCGAGGTACACACTCCGGAACTCCTGCTTGCCTCTCAGCCGTGCTTTCTCCTGCAGGATCATGGTTCGGGTTGATTCTGCCTTGAAAATTACTTTGAGAGGCCGATTCCTTTTCTTTGTGAACCGCCCAATTCTCCGAATATTTGCCACCTGGGTCATGTCCCCCTAGCCTATCACCTTCATGATATCTTCAATTGCTTTTTTCTCCTCCTGCTTTCTTTCATCATAAGTTTCCCCTTTAGCTTCGTCTAGCCCATAGACAAACACGGATCTCTCCCTTTCCACCTCCCACTGCATCCTCTGATGTGTATTAGTTCCTTCCCGTGGAGTGTTCCTTCCTTCAGTCCCTTCCCTAGTTATGGCCCCTATGCTTCTTGGTTTGTCCTTCCTGCTCACCTGTTCCTGGCCCCCACAGGTATCTGGTAAGGTCCTTGCACATGTCCTAGTTCCTTCAATGTCTTCCAACCTCTCATTCTGTCCTAGTATGCTCGCTGTCTTTGTTTTGGCCCCATGTGGGTTTGACAGGACCTCTGCATACAGTTTAGTTTCCATGCTTCCTTCAGACCTGTTGTCTGTGTTTGATGTAGCCATTGCCAATGCTACTTCTGTAATATCTTTGTCTCTGTGCTGTTTCAGATGTCTCAGCTCCTCTTCTAATATCTCTATCTTGAGTTCTGCTGCTGTGGCCTGTTGCTTCCACCTTCTGCATTCTGCTGCTAACCTCTCTTCCATCTTCCTTTCCAGCTCATCTAGTCTCCTTCCCCAGTCTTCCTCCCTTTTTTTGAGCTCTACCTCCCATTCCTCCCTCCCAGATTCGTCCTTGGAGCCCCTTGTCCTCATCCTGGTTCTAGGTTCCCCCGTTGCTCCACAGAAGGGGGGACGGGTGGTTAGGGGGAGGGGAATAGATGGTTAGAAGGAGAGGGGATGGATGGTTGTGGGGGAGGGGGAGGATGGTTATTGGAGGGGTAGAGATAGTTGGGGGAGGGGGTTAGATGGTTTGAGGGAGAGAGGGGATGGATGGTTATGGGGGAGGAGGAGGATGGTTAATGGAGGGAGGGAGGTAGTTGGGGAGGTTAGACGGTTTGGGGAGGGGTTAGGTGGTTTGGAGGAAGGGTAGGTGGCTAAGGTGAGGTGGTTAGGGAAGGGGGAGAGGTGGTTAGGGGAGGGGGGGTACGTGTTTGTGTCAAGTGTTTGTGTCAAGTGGTGGAGGGTGTGTATGTGCGTGTGTGTGTGTGTATGTGTGTGTGTGTGTGTGTGTGTGTGTGGTGTGTGTGTATGGTGTGTGTGTATGGTGTGTGTGTGGTGTGTGTGGTGTGTGTGTGGTGTGTGGTGTGTGTGGTGTGTGGTGTGTGTGTGTGGTGTGTGTGTGTGGTGTGTGTGTGTGTGATGTGTGTGTGGTGTGTGTGTGTGTGGTGTGTGTGTGTGTGTGTGTAAGTGGTGAAGTGGTATTTAAGAAACATCATCTTCCAACGTGTAGGTGTGAGTTCAACTACTGATCAAGTATTTACGTGGGTGTCAATTCAACTACTACTGATCAAGTATGTACGTGGGTGTGAGTTCAACTACTACTGATCAAGTATGTACGTGGGTGTGAGTTCAACTACTACTGATCAAGTATGTACGTGGGTGTGAGTTCAACTAATACTGATCAAGTATGTACGTGGGTGTGAGTTCAAC
>NC_091342.1:8164234-8169234 GCF_038502225.1 Cherax quadricarinatus | reverse complement strand
CTAGTACAGTGTAACACTGTAGTACAGTGTAATACTGTAGTACAGTGTAACACTGTAGTACAGTGTAACACTGTAGTACAGTGTAACACTGTAGTACAGTGTAACACTGTAGTACAGTGTAATACTGTAGTACAGTGTAATACTGTAGTACAGTGTAACTGTAGTACAGTGTAACACTGTAGTACAGTGTAATTCTGTAGTACAGTGTAACACTGTAGTACAGTGTAACACTGTATTACAGTGTAATACTGTAGTACAGTGTAACACTGTAGTACAGTGTAATACTGTAGTAGAGTGTAATAGTGTAGTACAGTGTAACACTGTAGTACAGTGTAATACTGTAGTACAGTGTAACACTGTTGTACAGTGTAATACTGTAGTACAGTGTAATACTGTAGTACAGTGTAACACTGTAGTACAGTGTAATACTGTAGTACAGTGTAATACTGTAGTACAGTGTAATACTGTAGTACAGTGTAACACTGTAGTACAGTGTAATACTGTAGTACAGTGTAACACTGTAGTACAGTGTAATACTGTAGTACAGTGTAACACTGTAGTACAGTGTAATACTGCAGTACAGTGTAATACTGTAGTACAGTGTAATACTGTAGTACAGTGTAATACTGTAGTACAGTGTAACACTGTAGTACAGTGTAACACTGTAGTACAGTGTAACACTGTAGTACAGTGTAACACTGTAGTACAGTGTAATACTGTAGTACAGTGTAATACTGTAGTACAGTGTAATACTGTACAGTGTAACACTGTAGTACAGTGTAATACTGTAGTACAGTGTAATACTTTTGTACAGTGTAACACTGTAGTACAGTGTAACACTGTAGTACAGTGTAATACTGTAGTACAGTGTAACACTGTAGTACAGTGTAATACTGTAGTACAGTGTAATACTGTAGTACAGTGTAATACTGTAGTACAGTGTAACACTGTAGTACAGTGTAATACTGCAGTACAGTGTAATACTGTAGTACAGTGTAATACTGTAGTACAGTGTAATACTGTAGTACAGTGTAATACTGTTGTACAGTGTAATACTGTAATACAGTGTAACACTGTAGTACAGAGTAACACTGTAGTAGAGTGTAATACTGTAGTACAGTGTAACACTAGTACAGTGTAACACTGTAGTACAGTGTAATACTGTAGTACAGTGTAACACTGTAGTACTGTGTAATACTGTAGTACAGTGTAATACTGTAGTACTGTGTAATACTGTAGTACAGTGTAATACTGTAGTACAGTGTAATACTGTAGTACAGTGTAATACTGTAGTACAGTGTAACACTGTAGTACAGTGTAATACTGTAGTACAGTGTAATACTGTAGTACAGTGTAATACTGTAGTACAGTGTAACACTGTAGTACAGTGTAATACTGTAGTACAGTGTAATACTGTAGTCCAGTGTAACACTGTAGTACAGTGTAATACTGTAGTACAGTGTAATACTGTAGTACAGTGTAATACTGAAGTACAGTGTAACACTGTAGTACAGTGTAATACTGTAGTACAGTGTAATACTGTAGTACAGTGTAACACTGTAGTACAGTGTAATACTGTAGTACAGTGTAACACTGTAATACAGTGTAATACTGTAGTACAGTGTAATACTGTAGTCCAGTGTAACACTGTAGTACAGTGTAATACTGTAGTACAGTGTAACACTGTAGTACAGTGTAATACTGTAGTACAGTGTAACACTGTAGTACAGTGTAATACTGTAGTACAGTGTAACACTGTAGAACAGTGTAACACTGTAGTACAGTGTAACACTGTAGTACAGTGTAATACTGTAGTACAGTGTAACACTGTAGTACAGTGTAACACTGTAGTACAGTGTAATACTGTAGTACAGTGTAATACTGTAGTACAGTGTAACACTGTAGTACAGTGTAACACTGTAGTACAGTGTAATACTGTAGTACAGTGTAATACTGTAGTACAGTGTAATACTGTAGTACAGTGTAACACTAGTACAGTGTAACACTAGTACAGTGTAACACTGTAGTACAGTGTAATACTGTAGTACAGTGTAATACTGTAGTACAGTGTAACACTGTAGTACAGTGTAATACTGTAGTACAGTGTAACACTGTAGTACAGTGTAACACTGTAGCACAGTGTAACACTGTAGTACAGTGTAATACTGTAGTACAGTGTAACACTGTAGTACAGTGTAACACTGTAGTACAGTGTAATACTGTAGTACAGTGTAACACTGTAGTACAGTGTAATACTGTAGTACAGTGTAATACTGTAGTACAGTGTAACACTGTAGTACAGTGTAACTGTAGTACAGTGTAACACTGTAGTACAGTGTAACACTGTAGTACAGTGTAATCCTGTAGTACAGTGTAACGCTGTAGTACAGTGTAATACTGTAGTACAGTGTAATACTGTAGTACAGTGTAATACTGTAGTACAGTGTAACACTGTAGTACAGTGTAATACTGTAGTACAGTGTAATACAGTAGTACAGTGTAATACTGTAGTACAGTGTAACACTGTAGTACAGTGTAACACTGTAGTACAGTGTAACACTGTAGTACAGTGTAATACTGTAGTACAGTGTAATACTGTAGTACAGTGCAATACTGTAGTACAGTGTAACACTGTAGTACAGTGTAACACTAGTACAGTGTAACACTGTAGTACAGTGTAATACTGTAGTACAGTGTAATACTGTAGTACAGTGTAACACTGTAGTACAGTGTAATACTGTAGTACAGTGTAACACTGTAGTACAGTGTAACACTGTAGCACAGTGTAACACTGTAGTACAGTGTAACACTGTAGCACAGTGTAACACTGTAGTACAGTGTAATACTGTAGTACAGTGTAACACTGTAGTACAGTGTAACACTGTAGTACAGTGTAATACTGTAGTACAGTGTAGCACTGTTGTACAGTGTAATACTGTAGTACAGTGTAATACTGTAGTACAGTGTAACACTGTAGTACAGTGTAACTGTAGTACAGTGTAACACTGTAGTACAGTGTAACACTGTAGTACAGTGTAATCCTGTAGTACAGTGTAACACTGTAGTACAGTGTAATACTGTAGTACAGTGTAATACTGTAGTACAGTGTAATACTGTAGTACAGTGCAATACTGTAGTACAGTGTAACACTGTAGTACAGTGTAATACTGTAGTAGTGTAATACAGTAGTACAGTGTAATACTGTAGTACAGTGTAACACTGTAGTACAGTGTAACACTGTAGTACAGTGTAATACTGTAGTGCAGTGTAATACTGTAGTACAGTGGAACACTGTAGTACAGTGTAACACTGTAGTACAGTGTAATACTGTAGTACAGTGTAACACTGTAGTACAGTGTAATACTGTAGTACAGTGTAACACTGTAGTACAGTGTAATACTGTAGTACAGTGTAATACTGTAGTACAGTGTAACACTGTAGTACAGTGTAACACTGTAGTACAGTGTAATACTGTAGTACAGTGTAACGCTGTAGTACAGTGTAATACTGTAGTACAGTGTAACGCTGTAGTACAGTGTAACACTGTAGTACAGTGTAATACTGTTGTACAGTGTAACACTGTAGTACAGTGTAACACTGTAGTACAGTGTAACACTGTAGTACAGTGTAACACTGTAGTACAGTGTGTAGTACAGTGTAATACTGTAGTACTGTGTACAAGCGTCACTGTAGTACTGTGTACAAGCGTCACTGTAGTACTGTGTACAAGCGTCACTGTAGTACTGTGTACAAGCGTCACTGTAGTACAGTGTAATACTGTAGTACAGTGTAACACTGTAGTACAGTGTAGCACTGTAGTACAGTGTAACACTGTAGTACAGTGTAATACTGTAGTACAGTGTAATACTGTAGTACAGTGTAACACTGTAGTACAGTGTAATACTGTAGTACAGTGTAATACTGTAGTACAGTGTAACACTGTAGTACAGTGTAACACTGTAGTACAGTGTAATACTGTAGTACAGTGTAATACTGTAGTACAGTGTAACACTGTAGTACAGTGTAATACTGTAGTACAGTGTAATACTGTAGTACAGTGTAATACTGTAGTACAGTGTAACACTGTAGTACAGTGTAACACTGTAGTACAGTGTAATACTGTAGTACAGTGTAACACTGTAGTACAGTGTAATACTGTAGTACAGTGTAATACTGTAGTACAGTGTAACACTGTAGTACAGTGTAATGCTGTAGTACAGTGTAATACTGTAGTACAGTGTAACACTGTAGTACAGTGTAATACTGTAGTACAGTGTAATACTGTAGTACAGTGTAACACTGTAGTACAGTGTAATACTGTAGTACAGTGTAACACTGTAGTACAGTGTAATACTGTAGTACAGTGTAATACTGTAAGAACATAAGAACATAAGAAAGGAGGAACACTGCAGGAGGCCTGCTGGCCCATACTAGGCAGGTCCTTTACAATTCATCCCACTAACAAAACATTTACCCAACCCAATTTTCAATGCTACCCAAGAAATAAGCTCTGATGTGAAAGTCCCACTCAAATCCAACCCTTCCCACTCATGTACTTATCCAACCTAGATTTGAAACTACCCAAAGTCCTAGCCTCAATAACCCAACTAGGTAGACTGTTCCACTCATCAACTACCCTATTTCCAAACCAATACTTTCCTATGTCCTTTCTAAATCTAAACTTATCTAATTTAAATCCATTACTGCGGGTTCTCTCTTGGAGAGACATCCTCAAGACCTTATTAATATCCCCTTTATTAATACCTATCTTCCACTTATACACTTCGATCAGGTCTCCCCTCATTCTTCGTCTAACAAGTGAATGTAACTTAAGAGTCTTCAATCTTTCTTCATAAGGAAGATTTCTGATGCTATGTATTAATTTAGTCATCCTACGCTGAATGTTTTCTAACGAATTTATGTCCATTTTGTAATACGGAGACCAGAACTGAGCTGCATAATCAAGGTGAGGCCTTACTAATGATGTATAAAGCTGCAGT
>NC_091342.1:8129234-8159234 GCF_038502225.1 Cherax quadricarinatus | reverse complement strand
CAGGGCGAAACACTGTCCTAGTCAAAGCTGGTTTACCATCTTTGTCTTCATGAAGACTTACCCTTGAATACCTTCCCTTAACGTTTCTCATAAAACAGTATTTACAGAGCAAATTGTTAATAGAGCTTGGCTCTGGTAGAGCCAAGCTCTGGGCTATATCTCTCCAGCCTCAAAAAAATCGAGCAACCTCAGCGTGTACTGAGCTCTCCTGGGAAGGCTGCTTATCCCAGCCTTGTTTACCCAGCCATGGTGTAGACATGTGAGGGGAGGACAGGAAGGAATAACCAGGAGGATAACTCTTCTGTTTTTTCTTCCCTCCGCACTAGCACGAAGCCTGAATCTCAGGGCTTCACTGTTTACACCTAATTACCGAGACCTCTTGTCTCTCTCTCTCGTTAAATAAGATAAAACTGGTCCGGCAGCCATTTGGCTGTCAGATATTGTTAGTTTATTCGTCAAGGCAAGAGCGCTGGCACTGCTGTTTGTCATAGGAGGAGCTGTACACTAGTGCCAGCACTATAGTGGAGTGTTAAGGTAACGTTAAGGCCCTATATGGTGTGTTAAGGTCACGTGACTGCACTTTAGTGGAGTGTTAAGGTCACGTGAGGACACTATGGGGGAGTGTTAAGGTCAGGTGAGGGCACTATAGTGGAGTGTTAAGGTCACGTTAAGGCACTATATGGTGTATTAAGGTCACGTGAGAGCAATATAGTGGAGTGTTAAGGTCACTTTAGGGCACTATAGAGTAGTATTAAGGTCACGTGAGGGCACTATATTGGAGTGTTAAGGTCACGTGAGCATACACATGAGATCACGTTAGGGCACTATATGATGTATTAAGGTCACGTTAGGGCACTATATGGTGTGTTAAGATCACTTCAGGGCACTATAATGGAGTGTAAAGGTCACATTAAAGCACTATAGTGGTATCCTTAAGTTCACGTGAAGGCACTGTACTAGGTCACCACACACTGTACATTAGAGTAAGACTCAGACTGACAGCATGACAGTAGCAGTATACCTCAGGCTGGGTAATGGAAGAGAGGAGATTTAGAAATTCTACTGTTTTTTTTCTTTGAAAAATACATTAAGCAGCTCACTCCCCCACACATACACCAACCACCCAAGGTTTCCCCTGCCAATAACACACTTTACCTAACCCCAACGCCCCTCACCACGCCCCTCACACGCACTTCCCCTCACAATAACCTGAGACTCAAGAGAGAGAGAGACAGAGAGAGAGAGCTGTGAGAGAGGCAGTGTTGTGTGTGTGTGTGTGTGTGTGTGTGTGTGTGTGTTATGAGACGTTATGTTTGCTAATAACGGAACAAAAAACGTGATAATATGCAGTAAAAACTCAGTTATGAGAGTCAACGTTGGAAATATATTACAATAAGCGAAGGTAATTCATGACAATATTTGACGGTGCAGCTCCGTACACACACATTATATATATACATTATATATATATATATATATATATATATATATATATATATATATATATATATATATATATATATATTGAAGATGGAGTATTTAAAAGAGAAAACATGTAAGGAAGTTGAATCTTTTAACAATAACAGTTGCAAGTTGAGTCCCTCTGAATTGCAGCTGCATGTTGGGTCCAGATATTACATGGGGGAGGGGGGGGGTTGTTGGGTGGGGTGGGTACCGTGTGGGGTTGCAGAGGGGGGGGAGGTGTTAGCAGCCTGGACATGGGGTAGTAAGAGGTGAACATGGACCAGAGTGTGTGAGAAGCAGGAGATGATGTTTGTGGGAGAGATGGAGAATGAAGGATGGAGGAGAAGAACAAGTGTTGGAGAATGAAGGATGGAGGAGAAGAACAAGTGTTGGAGAATGAAGGATGGAACAAGTAGGGAAGAATGAAGGATGGAACAAGTAGGGAAGAATGAAGGATAGAACAAGTAGGGAAGAATGAATGATGGAACAAACAGTATACAGGGAGAGAACGCAACTACTGAACGAGCTATACCCGCCATACACGGCCATACACAAAGACCTGTATAATACCACACCACATGACGCTAGAGCCGACACACACTGTATCTTACAGTGTCCTCCTCTCCCACTAACATCAGAACGCCTTATCCGATCGCCTTCAGACTTAACCCTTCATCCCTGAGAAGGCGACAAAAACACTCGCTGATTCGTTATTAGTTATCATTATTAACGAAGCTTCGTTAATAAAAATCGTTCAGAAATTATTAAATTTTGTCTTTTTTTGTTAATGTTGTATTTTAAATTAAATTATTGTACAATTATTTTAATTAATTGGTAAAAAAATATGATTTTGTAAATCAATAAATATTGTGGCGATGCAGTAGTAGTAGTAGTCGTAGTTGCAGTAGTAGTAGTAGTAGTAATAGTAGTAGTAAAAGTAGTGGTAGTAAAAGTAGTGGTGTTAGTAGTAGTAGTAAAAGTAGTGGTGGTAGTAGTAGTAGTAGTAAAAGTAGTGGTGGTAGTAGTAGTAGTAATAGTTATGGTAGTAGTAGTAGTAGTAGTAATAGTAGTGGTGGTGGTAGTAGTAGTGGTAATAGGTATGGTGGTAGTAGTAGTAGTAGTAATAGTAGTGGTGGTAGTAGTAGTAGTAGTAGTAATAGTAGTGGTGGTGGAAGCAGTAGTACTAGTTATGGTAGTAGTAGTAGTAATAGTAGTGGTGGTGGTAGCAGTAGTAGTAGTTATGGTAGTAGTAGTAGTAGCAGTAATAGTAGTGGTGGTAGTAGTAATACTTATGGTAGTAGTAGTAATACTTATTATAGTAGTACTAATACTTATGGTAGTAGTAGTAGTAGTAGTAGCAGTAATAGTAGTGGTGGTAGTAGTAATAGTTATGGTAGTAGTAGAAGCAGTAATAGTAGTGGTGGTGGTAGTAGTAGTAGTAGCAGTAATAGTAGTGGTGGTAGTAGTAGTAGTAGTAGCAGTAATAGTAGTGGTGGTAGTAGTAATACTTATGGTAGTAGTAGCAACACTTATGGTAGTAGTAGTAGCAGTAATAGTAGTGGTTGTAGTAGTAGTAGTAATAGTTATGGTAGTAGTAGTAGCAGTAATAGTAGTGGTGGTGGTAGTAGTAGTGATAATAGTTATGGTGGTAGTAGTAGTAGTAGTAATAGTAGTGGTGGTAGTAGTAGTAATAGTAGTGGTGGTGGTGGTAGTAGTAGTAGTAGCAGTAATAGTAGTGGTGGTAGTAGTAATACTTATGGTAGTAGTAGTAATACTTATGGTAGTAGTATTAATACTTATGGTAGTAGTAGTAGTTATAGCAGTAATAGTAGTGGTGGTAGTAGAAGTAGTAGTAATCGTTATGGTAGTAGTAGTAGCAGTAATAGTAGTGGTGGTAGTAGTAGTAGCAGTAATAGTAGTGGTGGTAGTAGCAATACTTATGGTAGTAGTAGTAATACTTATGGTAGTAGTAGTAGCAGTAATAGTAGTGGTTGCAGTAGTAGTAGTAGTAATAGTTATGGTAGTAGTAGTAGCAGTAATAGTAGTGGTGGTGGTAGTAGTAGTGGTAATAGTTATGGTAGTAGTAGTAGTAGTAATAGTAGTGGTGGTAGTAGTAGTAGTAGTAGTAGTAGTAATAGTAGTGGTGGTAGTAGTAGTAGTAATAGTAGTGGTGGTACTAGTAATAGTAGTGGTGGTACTAGTAATAGTAGTGGTGGTAGTAGTAGTAGCAATACTTGTGGTAGTAGTAGTAGTAGTAGCAGTGATAGTAGTGGTGGTAGTAGTAGTACTAGTAGTAATAGTAGTGGTGGTATTAGTAGTAGTAGTAGTAATAGTAGTGGTGGTACTAGTAATAGTAGTGGCAGTAGTAGTAATGCTAGTGGTAGTGGTAGTAGTAGTAGTAATAGTAGTGGTGGTAGTAATAGTAGTAGTAGTAGCAATACTTGTGGTAGTAGTAGTAGTAGTAGCAGTGATAGTAGTGGTGGTAGTAGTAGTACTAGTAGTAATAGTAGTGGTGGTATTAGTAGTAGTAATAATAGTAGTGGTGGTAGTAGTAGTAGTAATAGTAGCAGTAATAGTAGTGGTGGTAGTAGTAATAATAGTGGTGGTAGTAATAGTAGTAATAATAGTGGTGGTACTAGTAGTAATAGTTGTGGGGGTGGTAGCAGTAGTAGTAATGCTAGTGGTAGTGGTAGTAGTAGTAGTAATAGTAGTGGTGGTAGTAATAGTAGTAGTAATAGTAGTAGCAGTAGCAGTAATAATAGTAG
The DNA here is from genome assembly GCF_038502225.1 of Cherax quadricarinatus. Taxonomy (NCBI): domain Eukaryota; kingdom Metazoa; phylum Arthropoda; class Malacostraca; order Decapoda; family Parastacidae; genus Cherax; species Cherax quadricarinatus. The sequence continues at coordinate 8,155,005 of NC_091342.1, read as the reverse complement.
TAGTAGTAGCAGTTGTTGTAGCAGTAGTAGTAGTAGGAGTAATAGTAATAGTAGTAGTAGTGGTAACAGTGGTATATATATATCCTCACTTACTACAACATTTGACACCTTATAAAAAGTTGCCTCAGAAACAGTTATATTTTTATTATTATTGTTATTATTATTATAACGAGTGATTATCATTATCCAACACTTTATCCTGGACAAGTAGGTCTCTAAGTCTACGGGAAATGCTACCCATATTTCACTAACTCTTCTTGACAAGCTCTTAAATAACAAAAAAAGGCACAATACCGTGACTGGAACGATACACAAATAACCCGCACATAAAAGAGAGAAGCTTACGACGACGTTTCGGTCCGATTTTGTCAATGGTCCAAGTCGGACCGAAACGTCGCCGTAAGCTTCTCTCTTTTATGTGCGGGTTATTTGTGTACAAGCTCCTACGATGACCTTTCCTTGTCCTATCATAATTTTCATGAAGTTAGCAAGGAGTATTTTTTGGTGCATCTTACATGTAATAGCTGTAGTAGTAGTGCTAGTAGTAGTCGTAGTAGTAGTAGTAGTAGTAGTTGTTGTTGTTGTAGTAATGGTAGTAGTAGTAATTGTTAAAGGTGCAGTCGAAATGCAAGTATGACAGAGAAATGAGAGAGAAAGACAGACAGACAGGCAGAGAGAAAGAAAGAGAGAGAACAAGAGAGAGAAAGAGAGAGAGAGAGAGTAAAAAAGAGAGAGACTGATCAACACTTTAAAGAACATATCGTCTCACTTAATCACTTCCTTCATTATCATTACTGGGAACACATCATGCAAATTCTTCAAGGCAGGAACCATGGTGTGGAGACTGACCTTTGTTTGGGTCGGCCAGAGTGAGAGAGAGCAGCAGAAGCAGGACAAGAAGAGAGGCATGGACGAAGGTCATGACCTTGGTCATTATTGCAAGGTTGTAAGGACCAGCTTGACCTCCTCTGAGTGCTCCTCCTCCCCCTCCTCCTCCTTCTGATTTTCACTCTCGCGTCATCCGCTCAAGTGAGAAGTCGAACGTCGAGAAGATGGATGTTAATCGGTGTTATGGGAACTTGCGAGACATTTTACATGTGTTGTGAAGTGGGAGGTGTGTTATGAAGTGTAAGTGTTGATGAAATCAAGGTTTCTGAATGGCTGGAAGCTCTCTAAGTTTAATTATCTTTTTAAATGCCTGACCAACCGCTTGGGAAGTGCTCCACTACCCACTTGACCAAATACTCCAAAGTTACTGCTGGTAATTACTATGTAAATGAAGTCTGGGCTAGTTCCAAAAAACTAATAACAGCAAAATACATTTTTTTTCTGTTTTAAAGTACAATAACAATTTTTTTATGCACAAACTTGCTAATTACGATTCTAGTCTGGTTGAACATTTGTCAGAGTTTCTTTCCGTGTCACGTCCGGGAGATTACGATTATGTGTGTGTTTTGTAAAGAGTTCCATGTTACTTTTATACATAAGTCTGGCCAGATGGTCACTACTTCTGTCCTGGTTTATCAACGTCACAAGGCTACCACATAGACTATACTGGGGTGTTAAGACGCAGTCTTGCGCATCAGGACTCAGTCTTGTGTGTCAAGATATAACTCTTGTCCCAGGCACTGACAGTCGACCTTCATATATTAAAAAAAATCAATATTTTTAGAATAAACATTTCAGAATCACTTATATTTTGCTTTTAGCTGGAAGACTAAATTGTTTCTGGGTTACAGAGAGATTCTAAACGTGTTCACATCTTGTTTACAGTAACACTACACTTGTAATTACTAATTCATTAACAACATTACGTACTATAACTGTTCCTCGTTATATATAAGCACATACGTTCCTCTCACTAATTTTAATATTCACTGGCTATATCACTATTTTTTAATATTATCTCTACCGGCAGTAGTGGTAATACCTGTAATATCACTACTGGCGGAAATATTACTAACGACTGTAACAGTAAAGTAGCCACGGGTGTAGCAGCTACCTGCCAGGTATCACGCTAATAAAATACTCAAGAACACCGGGTCTCTATTATCAACAGTAAAGCGCTGTTATAACTACTTTAAGTCTCCAGCACAACTCTCTTTATTACCCAGGAAAACTTAACTAACTTAGAGTAATCAAGATACTTGTGTTAAGCGGAAGTGTATCTTCTTGAACTACGAGATTAACTGGGGTTGCTAGCTGTGTTTAACACGCATTGTACGGGGTGGCTGTGTGGGCGGCGGGTGGGTGGTGGGCAGTGGGCGGTGGGCGGTTGTCACCTCTTAGTAGACGTCTTCCACTAGAGCAAAGTTGGGTTGCGCACTCATCTGGGGAGAGACAAAATTATTATTATTATTATTATTATTATTATTATTATTATTATTATTATTATGATTATTATTATATAAATAAGGAATCTCTAAACCCACGGGAGGTTAGTGCAGCATCAAGGGAAATGGAGGTGGTCGGTTTTGATTCGAGGAAAGGTGAAGATAACTCCGATTTATTGAAAAGACAGACAGAGAGAGAGAGAGAGAGAGAGAGAGAGAGAGAGAGAGAGAGAAAGAAAGAAAGAAAGAAAGAAAGAGAGAGAGAGAGAGAGAGAGAGAGAGAGAGAGAGAGAGAGAGAGAGAGAGAGAGAGAGAGAGAAGAAGAAGAAGAAGAAGAAGAAGAAGAAAGAGGCACATAAAAGGATGGGAATAAGAGATTAAATTATTAAGAGGGGGAAAGAGCCTGATTGATAGAGGAGGAAGTAAATGGGATGGAAAACGGAAGAGAGAGAGAAGAGAGAGGGAAGACAGAGAGAAGAGAGAGGAAAGGGAGAGAGAAGAGAGAGGGAAGAGAGAAAGAAGAGAGATGGAAGAGAGAGAGGCATTATAGGGTGGCAGGAGGCAGCAGAGAAGGTAACTGTCCTCTTCATCAATCTCCATTACCTTCATGATCATCATCATTATCATTATTATTATCATCATTATCTCATCATCATTAAAGTCATTATATATATATATATATATATATATATATATATATATATATATATATATATATATATATATATACACATTCTTTCAACACATCGGCAGTATCCCACCGAGGCAGGGTGGCCCAAAAGAAAAAAACGAAAGTTTCTCCTTTTACGATTAGTAATATATACAGGAGAAGGGGTTACTAGCCCCTTGCTCCCGGCATTTTAGTCGCCTCTTACAACACGCATGGCTTACGGAGGAAGAATTCTATTCCACTTCCCCATGGAGATAAGTGTAAATAAACAAGAACAAGAACTAGTAAGAAAAATAAAAGAAAACCTAGAATGGTGTGTGAGTAGAAGTAACAAGACGTACCTGAAATCTTGCATGTTTATGAAACAGACAAAAGACACCAGCAATCCTACCATCATGTAAAACAATTACAGGCTTTCGTTTTACACTCACTTGGCAGGACGGTAGTACCTCCCTGGGTGGTTGCTGTATGTATATATATATATATATATATATATATATATATATATATATATATATATATATATATATATATATATATATATATATATATATATATATATATATTGTAAACCAGAGAGAGAGAGAGAGAGAGACCCGTTCGTTGCTTCTTTCCCTTTTCCTCTTATTTCCTTCCATCTCTTCCTTCTCCTTCTTCTCTTCTCTTTCCCTCCTCGTCGTCTGATGGGTTATACTCGTAAGAACAGAAATTCCATTGGAAAAGCATATGAACTCCATTGAATATGAGACAAGTTATAGTAGCTGTGCCAGCCCTCCTTCCCTGTGGTGGTGGTGTTGTGGTGCTGTGGTGGTGTTGTGGTAGTGCTGTGGTGGTGCTGTGGTGCTGTAGTGTGGTGCTGCTGTAGTGTGATGGTGCTGTGGTGGTGGTGTGGTGGTGTTGTTGTGGTGCTGTGGTGTGGTGGTGCTGTGGTAGTGTTGTGGTGGTGCTGTGGTAGTGTTGTGGTGGTGCTGTTGTGATGCTGTGGTGCTGTAGTGTGGTGCTGCTGTAGTGTGGTGGTGCTATGGTGGTGTTGTGGTGGTGTTGTTGTGGTGCTGTGGTGTGGTGGTGCTGTGGTGGTGCTGTGGTGGTGTTGTGGTGGTGCTGTAGTGTGGTGGTGCCTTGGTGTGGTGGTGCTGTACTGTGGTGCTGCTGTGGTGGTGGTGCTGTGGTGTTTTGCTGTGGTGTTGTGCTGTATTGGTGCTGTGGTGTGGTGGTGCTGTGGTGTGGTGCTGTGGTATGGTGCTGTGGTGTGGTGCTGCTGTGGTAGTGGTGCTGTAGTGTTGTGCTGTGGTGGTGCTGTGGTGGTGCTGTGGTGTGGTGGTGGTGCTGTAGTGTTGTGTTGTGGTGTGGTGGTGCTGTAGTGTGGTGGTGCCTTGGGGTGGTGGTGTTGTAGTGTAGTGGTGCTGTAGGGTGGGGCTGCTGTGGTGGTGGTGTTGTGGTGGTGGTGGTGCTGTGGTATGGTGGTGGTACTGTAGTATGGTGGTGCCTTGGTGTGGTGGTACTGTACTGTGGTGCTGCTGTGGTGTGGTGCTGTGGTATGGTGCTGTGGTGTGGTGCTGCTGTGGTGGTGGTGCTGTAGTGTTGTGCTGTGGTGGTGCTGTGGTGTGGTGCTGTAGTGTGGTGGTGCCTTGGGGTGGTGGTGTTGTAGTGTAGTGGTGCTGTAGGGTGGGGCTGCTGTGGTGGTGGTGTTGTGGTGGTGGTGGTGCTGTGGTATGGTGGTGGTACTGTAGTATGGTGGTGCCTTGGTGTGGTGGTACTGTACTGTGGTGCTGCTGTGGTGGTGGTGCTGTGGTGGTGGTGCTGTGGTGTTGTGCTGTGGTGTTGTGGTGTATTGGTGTTGTGGTTTGGTGGTGCTGTGGTGTGGTGCTGTGGTATGGTGCTGTGGTGTGGTGGTGCTGTGGTGGTGGTGCTGTAGTGTTGTGCTGTGGTGGTGGTGTGGTGGTGCTGTAGTGCGGTGGTGCCTTGGTGTGGTGGTGTTGTAGTGTAGTGGTGCTGTAGTGTGGGGCTGCTGTGATAGTGGTGCTGTGGTGTGGTGGTGCTGTGGTGTGGTGGTGGTGCTGTAGTGTTCTGGTACCTTGGTGTGGTGGTGCTGTAGTGTGGTGCTGCTGTGGTGGTGGTGTTGTGGTGGTGCTGTTGTATGGTGGTGGTGCTGTGGCATGGTGGTGGTGCTGTGGTATGGTGGTTGTGCTGTAGTGTGGTTGTGCCTTGGTGTGGTGGTGCTGTAGTGTGGTGCTGCTGTGGTGGCGGTTCTGTGGTGTTGTGCTGTGGTGTTGTGCTGTGGTGTTGTGCTGTGGTGGTGCTGTGGTGTGGTGCTGTGGTGTGGTAGTGCTATGGTGTGGTGGTACTGTGGTGTGGTGGTGCTGTGGTGTGGTGTTGCTGTGATTTGGTACTGTGGTGTGGGGCTGTGGTGTGGTGGTGCTGTGGTGTGGCGGTGTTGTTCTGGTGGTGCTGCTGTGGTGGTGGTAGTGGTGTAGTAGCACTTTGGTGGAACTGTGGTGTGGTGGTGCTGTGGTGTGGTGGTGTTGTTCTGGTGGTGTTGCTGTGGTGGTGGTAGTGGTGTAGTAGCACTGTGGTGGAGCTGTGGTGTGGTGGTGCTGTGGTAGTGAGCACCACCACAGCACCAGGAACCCTTCAACAGCACCCCTTGAAGGGAACACAGAAAGATACCTTGAGGAATGTGAGCAAGGTGAGTTGCGTGTAAGATAGCTTTAAGAAAGTAAGCCACTTGTTTTCTTTGCAACTTTCTTAAGAAACTCATTTTTTCCCGCTTTCTCATCTTCTTTTTCTTCTGAGGAATGTCGTGAAGTGGATTGATAAAGAACAGGTACGACAAGCGGGGCCAGGAGCTATGACTCGACCTCTGCAGCCACATATAGGTGAGTACACACACACAATATTGAGGCCTCACTAAATTCTACTGCCAGCATTCCCTTTACATAACTTCCACCCCTTTCAATCTCTCTCTTCCTGTTTCCCTCTCCCTCTCCCTACCTTCCTCCCTCCCTCTCTCCCTACCTTCTTCCCTCCCTCTCTCCCTACCTTCCTCCCTCCCTCTCTCCCTACCTACCGCCCAAGCCACTTCAGTCAGGTGTATAATCCTCTTCCAACACCCATTATTCTCTTCACAGTATGTGTGTGTGTGTGTGTGTGTGTGTGTGTGTGTGTGTGTGTGTGTGTGTGTGTGTGTGTGTGTGTGTGTCGTACTCTCCGTCGCTTCCTGACATACAACTACAACAACACTACCAGCTTGGTCGTAACATACAGCTACGACAACACTACCAGTCTGGTCGTAACATACAAATACAATACCAGCCTGTTCGTAACACGACACTACCAGCTTGGTCGTAACATACAGCTACAACACTACCAGACTGGTCGTAACATACAGCTACGACAACACTACCAGCCTGGTCGTAACATCAAGTCAACCACACATTAGAGGAACCACAGCCGCGTCCCGAGGTTCATTACTTGGCGGCTATCGGCGCTGAGTTCGGCCTCTTAACGAACCCGAAGCTGCTCGTTTGCTGGTAATGAAGCCAGTTAACAGGACACACACCGAGCCTATGCTATTGGAAGTTATCTGTCTGCTTGCACACACACACACACACACACACACACACACACACACACACACACACACACACACACACACACACACACACACACACACACACACACACACACACACACAAGCACGCACATGAGAACCTCCCCCACACCAAGATGTACATCTCTCTTAAGAAGAAGAAGACGGTATATTTCCAACGTCGTCCATCTTAACCAACACATAGGAGAGAGAGTGAAGCTCACAATGACGTTTCGGTCTGACTTGGGCCATTGATAAGTCACACTGAGAGAAGAGATTGAGGGAAATAGTATATATAGGCGAGGGTGACAGGGACGGGACAAAGAGAGGAAGAACAAGAAGCAGTGGTAGTGGTAATGCTAGTAGTAGTAGTAGTAATAGTAATAGTACTAGTAGTAGTAGCAGCAGTAGTAGTAGTAGTAGTAGTAGTAGTAGCAGTAGTAGCAGTAACAGTAGTAGCAGTAACAGTAGTAGCAGTAGTAGTAGCAGTAGTAGTAGTAGTAGCAGTAGTAGTAGTAGTAGTAGCAGTAGTAGTAGTAGTATTAGTAGTAGTAGTAGTAGTAGTAGCAGCAGTAGTAGTAGTAGTAGTAGCAGTAGTAGAGGTAGTAGATAGTAGGGGGAGTAGTTTTTCCTCTTCTGTCAGTTGTAAATAAAGTCGGACCGAAACGTCGTCCTACTTGTGTATTGTTTCAGTCACGGTATTGTGCCTTTTTGTTCATCAGCTGAAAGAGATCTCAGATGGAGATAGAAAGTAGACAGCCTCTGTCTACCCTGTCTATATGTCTACACGTGTGTGCCCTCAGGCCACCGAGAAGTGTCGACTACAATCTGACGGTTCACTGTGTAAGAAACTGTTGAGACAGTGATCAGGCAGTGCCCAGGCGGCAGACAGTATTAGGACAGTGCCCAGGCGGCAGACAGTGCTAGGACAGTGCCCAGGCGGCAGACAGTACTAGGACAGTACCCAGGCGGCAGACAGTACTAGGACAGTGTCCAGGCGGCAGACAGTACTAGGACAGTGTCCAGGCGGCAGACAGTGCTAGGACAGTGCCCAGGCGGCAGACAGTATTAGGACAGTGCCCAGGCGGCAGACAGTACTAGGACAGTGTCCAGGCGGCAAACAGTGCTAGGACAGTGCCCAGGCGGCAGACAGTACTAGGACAGTGCCCAGGCGGCAGACAGTACTAGGACAGTGTCCAGGCGGCAGACAGTACTAGGACAGTACCCAGGAGGCAGACAGTACTAGGACAGTGCCCAGGCGGCAGACAGTACTAGGACAGTGCCAGGACAGTGCCCAGCATAACAGTCCTGTGTAAAGGTAATCTGTATTTACCTTCCGTGAATGGCAAGTGCTTAAGTGTCTTATGTCAGAGTATCCTCCATTAACTGGTAAGTGTCTCATGTCAGAGTATCCTCCATTAAGTGGTAAGTGTCTCATGTCAGAGTATCCTCCATTAAGTGGTAAGTGTCTCATGTCAGAGTATCCTCCATTAAGTGGTAAGTGTCTCATGTCAGAGTATCCTCCATTAAGTGGTAAGTGTCTCATGTCAGAGTATCCTCCATTAAGTGGTAAGTGTCTCATGTCAGAGTATCCTCCATTAAGTGGTAAGTGTCTCATGTCAGAGTATCCTCCATTAAGTGGTAAGTGTCTCATGTCAGAGTATCCTCCATTAAGTGGTAAGTGTCTCATGTCAGAGTATCCTCCATTAAGTGGTAAGTGTCTCATGTCAGAGTATCCTCCATTAAGTGGTAAGTGTCTCATGTCAGAGTATCCTCCATTAAGTGGTAAGTGTCTCATGTCAGAGTATCCTCCATTAAGTGGTAAGTGTCTCATGTAAGAGTATCCTCCATTAAGTGGTAAGTGTCTCATGTAAGAGTATCCTCCATTAAGTGGTAAGTGTCTCATGTCAGAGTATCGTCCATTAAGTGGTAAGTGTCTCATGTAAGAGTATCCTCCATTAAGTGGTAAGTGTCTCATGTCAGAGTATCCTCCATTAAGTGGTAAGTGTCTCATGTAAGAGTATCCTCCATTAAGTGGTAAGTGTCTCATGTCAGAGTATCCTCCATTAAGTGGTAAGTGTCTCATGTAAGAGTATCCTCCATTAAGTGGTAAGTGTCTCATGTCAGAGTATCCTCCATTAAGTGGTAAGTGTCTCATGTAAGAGTATCCTCCATTAAGTGGTAAGTGTCTCATGTCAGAGTATCCTCCATTAAGTGGTAAGTGTCTCATGTAAGAGTATCCTCCATTAAGTGGTAAGTGTCTCATGTCAGAGTATCCTCCATTAAGTGGTAAGTGTCTCATGTAAGAGTATCCTCCATTAAGTGGTAAGTGTCTCATGTCAGAGTATCCTCCATTAAGTGGTAAGTGTCTCATGTAAGAGTATCCTCCATTAAGTGGTAAGTGTCTCATGTCAGAGTATCCTCCATTAAGTGGTAAGTGTCTCATGTAAGAGTATCCTCCATTAAGTGGTAAGTGTCTCATGTCAGAGTATCCTCCATTAAGTGGTAAGTGTCTCATGTCAGAGTATCCTCCATTAAGTGGTAAGTGTCTCATGTCAGAGTATCCTCCATTAAGTGGTAAGTGTCTCATGTCAGAGTATCCTCCATTAAGTGGTAAGTGTCTCATGTCAGAGTATCCTCCATTAAGTGGTAAGTGTCTCATGTCAGAGTATCCTCCATTAAGTGGTAAGTGTCTCATGTCAGAGTATCCTCCATTAAGTGGTAAGTGTCTCATGTCAGAGTATCCTCCATTAAGTGGTAAGTGTCTCATGTCAGAGTATCCTCCAGTGTCTCATGTCAGAGTATCCTCCATTAAGTGGTAAGTGTCTCATGTCAGAGTATCCTCCATTAAGTGGTAAGTGTCTCATGTCAGAGTATCCTCCATTAAGTGGTAAGTGTCTCATGTCAGAGTATCCTCCATTAAGTGGTAAGTGTCTCATGTAAGAGTATCCTCCATTAAGTGGTAAGTGTCTCATGTCAGAGTATCCTCCATTAAGTGGTAAGTGTCTCATGTCAGAGTATCCTCCATTAAGTGGTAAGTGTCTCATGTCAGAGTATCCTCCATTAAGTGGTAAGTGTCTCATGTCAGAGTATCCTCCATTAAGTGGTAAGTGTCTCATGTCAGAGTATCCTCCATTAAGTGGTAAGTGTCTCATGTCAGAGTATCCTCCATTAAGTGGTAAGTGTCTCATGTCAGAGTATCCTCCATTAAGTGGTAAGTGTCTCATGTCAGAGTATCCTCCATTAAGTGGTAAGTGTCTCATGTAAGAGTATCCTCCATTAAGTGGTAAGTGTCTCATGTAAGAGTATCCTCCATTAAGTGGTAAGTGTCTCATGTAAGAGTATCCTCCATTAAGTGGTAAGTGTCTCATGTAAGAGTATCCTCCATTAACTGGTAAGTGTCTCATGTAAGAGTATCCTCCATTAAGTGGTAAGTGTCTCATGTAAGAGTATCCTCCATTAAGTGGTAAGTGTCTCATGTAAGAGTATCCTCCATTAACTGGTGTCTCATGTAAGAGTATCCTCCATTAAGTGGTAAGTGTTTCGGACACGTCAGGACATAAATACTTATAAAAGTGTCAAGTAAAATGACGGAACCATTAAGTAATTTTCTACACGCACACACACACACACACAGAGGGCCGGAAGGCACACAAGAAAAGTCCAGGAGATGGAGTGTGTACTCACCTAGCTGTACTCACCTAGTTGAGGTTGCAGGGGTCGGGTCCGAGCTCCTGGCCCCGCCTCTTCACTGATCGCTACTAGGTCATTCTCCCTGAACCGTGAGCTCTATCATACCTCTGCTTAAAGCTATGTATGGATCCTGCCTCCACTACATCGCTTCCCAACTAGTATTCCACTTCCTGACTACTCTGTGGCTGAAGAAATACTTCCTAACATCCCTGTGATTCATCTGTGTCTTCAACTTTCAACTGTGTCCCCTTGTTGTTGTGTCCCATCTCTGGAACATCCTGTCTTTGTCCACCTTGTCAATTCCTCTCAGCATTTTGTATGTCGTTATCATGTCCCCCCTATCTCTCCTATCCTCCAGTGTCGTCAGGTTGATTTCCCTTAACCTCTCCTCGTAGGACATACCTCTTAGCTCTGGGACTAGTCTTGTTGCAAACCTTTGCACTTTCTCTAGTTTCTTTACGTGCTTGGCTGGTGTGGGTTCCAAACTGGTGCCGCATACTCCAATATGGGCCTAACGTACACGGTGTACAGGGTCCTGAACGATTCCTTATTAAGATGTCGGAATGCTGTTTTGAGGTTTGCTAGGCGCCCATATGCTGCAGCCGTTATTTGGTTGATGTGCGCTTCAGGAGATGTGCCTGGTGTTATACTCACCCCAAGATCTTTTTCCTTGAGTGAGGTTTGTAATCTCTGGCCCCCTAGACTGTACTCCGTCTGCGGTCTTCTTTGCCCTTCCCCAATCTTCATGACTTTGCACTTGGTGGGATTGAACTCCAGGAGCCAATTGCTGGACCATGTCTGCAGCCTGTCCAGATACCTTTGTAGTTATGCCTGGTCTTCGATCGAGTGAATTCTTCTCATTAATTTCACGTCATCTGCAAACAGGGACACCGAGTCTATTCCTTCCGTCATGTCGTTCACAAATACCAGAAACAGCACTGGTCCTAAGACTGACCCCTGTGGGACCCCGCTGGTCAAAGGTGCCCACTCTGACACATCACCACGTACCATGACTCGCTGCTGTCTTCCTGACAAGTATTCCCTGATCCATTGTAGTGCCTTCCCTGTTATCCTTGCTTGGTCCTCCAGTTTTTGCACCAATCTCTTGTGTGGAACTGTGTCAAACGCCTTCCTGCAGTCTAGGAAAACGCAATCAACCCACCCCTCTCTCTCTTGTCTTACTGCTGTCACCATGTCATAGAACTCCAGTAGGTTTGTGACACAGGATTTCCCATCCCTGAAACCATGTTGGCTGCTGTTGATGAGATCATTCCTTTCTAGGTGTTCCACCACTCTTCTCCTGATAACATTCTCCATGATTTTGCATACTATACATGTCAGTGACACTGGTCTGTAGTTTAGTGCGTCATGTCTGTCTCCTTTTTTAAAGATTGGGACTACATTTGCTGTCTTCCATGCCTCAGGCAATCTCCCTGTTTCCATAGATGTATTGAATATTGTTGTTAGGGGTACACATAGCGCCTCTGCTCCCTCTCTCAGGACTCATAGGGAGATGTTATCTGGCCCCATTGCCTTTGAGGTATCTAGCTCACTCAGAAGCCTCTTCACTTCTTCCTCGGTTGTGTGCACTGTGTCCAGCACTTGGTGGTGTGCCCCACCTCTCCGTCTTTCTGGAGCCCCTTCTGTCTCCTCTGTGAACACTTTGAATCTCTTGTTGAGTTCCTCACATACTTCGCGGTCATTTCTTGTCTCTCCTCCTTCCTTCCTTAGCCTGATTACCTGGTCCTTGACTGTTGTTTTCCTCCTGATGTGGCTGTATAACAGTTTCGGGTCAGATTTGGCTTTCGCTGCTATGTCGTTTTCATATTGTCTTTGGGCCTCCCTTCTTATCTGTGCATATTCGTTTCTGGCTCTACGACTGCTCTCCTTATTCTCCTGGGTCCTTTGCCTTCTATATTTCTTCCATTCCCTAGCACACTTGGTTTTTGCCTCCCTGCACATTTGGGTGAACCATGGGCTCGTCCTGGCTTTTTCATTATTCCTGTTACCCTTGGGTACAAACCTCTCCTCAGCCTCCTTGCATATTGTAGCTACATATTCCATCATCTCATTAACTGGCTTCCCTGTCAGTTAACTGAACCCCGTTCAGGAAGTTCCTCATTCCCGTGTAGTCCCCTTTCTTGTAGTTTGGCTTCATCCGTCCTAGCCTTCCTGCTTCTCCCTCCACTTGTAGCTCTACTGTGTATTCGAAGCTTAAAACCACATGATCGCTGGCCCCAAGGGGTCTCTCATATGTGATGTTCTCGATATCTGCACTACTCAAGGTGAATACTAAGTCCAGTCTTGCTGGTTCATCCTCTCCTCTCTCTCTTGTAGTGTCCCTTACGTGTTGGTACATGAAGTTTTCCAGTACCACCTCCATCATCTTAGCCCTCCATGTATCTTGCCTCCCATGTGGCTCCAAGTTCGCCCAATCGATCTCCTTTTGGTTAAAATCACCCATGATCAGGAGCTTTGCCCTGCATGCATGAGCTCTTCTGGCCACTGCAGCCAGTGTGTCGACCATCACTCTATTGCTCTCGTCGTACTCTTGCCTTGGCCTCCTGCTGTTCTGTGGTGGGTTATGCATCACTTCCATTACCACCTTGGGACCTCCAGAGTGAAGCGTTCCCGTTATGTAATCACTTTCTTCTCCGCTGTCTCCTCTCTCCAGCTCATCAAAATTCCATCGGTTTTTGATCAGTAATGCCACTCCTCCACCCCGCCTGTTCCCTCTGTCTTTCCTCAGGATCTGGTATCCCGTTGGAAAGATGGCATCTGTTATCAAACCTGTAAGCTTGGTTTCTGTGAGAGCTATGATGTCCGGTGATGCCTCTTTCACTCGTTCATGCCACTCCTCCCACTTATTTGTTATTCCATCAGCGTTTGTGTACCATACCTTCAGTTTCCTTTCCAACACTGTGGTTTGGGGGCCTGTGAGGGTGGGAGACCTGGTAGCATACTGTGGGATTCTATAGCTCGTGTGTGTGTGTGTGTGTGTGTGTGTGTGTGTGTGTGTGTGTGTGTGTGTGTGTGTGTGTGTGTGTGGCAGCACGGAGAATCAAGCCTCCACCACCACTCCTTGTGTTGAGAGAGAGAGAGAGAGAGAGAGAAAGAATAAGGTGTAACCTGACAGTTAATTATCTTGGTCAAGTACAGCTGCTGTCCCACCCTTACTGCCAGTACACCTGCTGTCCCTCCCTCACTGCCAGTACACCTGCTGTCCCTCCCTCACTGCCAGTACACCTGCTGTCCCTCCCTCACTGCCAGTACACCTGCTGTCCCTCCCTCACTGCCAGTACACCTGCTGTCCCTCCCTCAATGCCAGTACACCTGCTGTCCCTCCCTCACTGCCAGTACACCTGCTGTCCCTCCCTCACTGCCAGTACACCTGCTGTCCCTCCCTCACTGCCAGTACACCTGATATCCCTCCCTCACTGCCAGTACACCTGCTGTCCCACCCTCACTGCCAGTACACCTGCTGTCCCTCCTTCACTGCCAGTACACCTGCTATCCCTCCCACACTGCCAGTACACCTGCTGTCCCTCCCTCACTGCCAGTACACTTGCTGTCTCTCCCTCACTGCCAGTACACTTGCTGTACCTCCCTCACCGCCAGTACACCTGCTTTCCCTCCCTCACTGCCACTACACCTGCTGTCCCTCCCTCCCTACCAGAACACCTGCTGTCCCTCCCTCACTGCCAGTACACCTGCTGTCCCTCCCTCACTGCCACTACACCTGCTGTCCCTCCCTCACTGCCACTTCACCTCCTGTCCCTCCCTCACTGCCAGAACACCTGCTGTCCCTCCCTCACTGCCAGTACACCTGCTGTCCCTCCCTCACTGCCGGTACACCTGTCCCTCCCTCGCTGCCAGTACACCTGTTGTCCCTCCCTCGCTTCCAGTACACCTGCTGTCCCTCCCTCGCTGCCAGTACACCTGCTGTCCCTCCCTCGCTGCCAGTACACCTGCTGTCCCTCCCTCACTACAAGTTCACCTGCTGTCCCTCACTGCCAGTACGCCTGCTGTCCTTCCCTCACTACCAGTACACCTACTGTCCCTCCCTCACTGCCAGTACACCTGCTGTCCCTCCCTCACTACCAGTACACCTGCTGTCCCTCCCTCACTGCCAGTACACCTGCTGTCTCTCCCTCACTGCCAGTACACTTGCTGTACCTCCCTCACTGCCAGTACACCTGCTTTCCCTCCCTCACTGCCAGTACACCTGCTGTCCCTCCCTCACTACCAGTACACCTGCTGTCCCTCCCTCACTACCAGTACACCTGCTGTCCCTCCCTCACTGCCAGTACACCTGCTGTCTCTCCCTCACTGCCAGTACACCTGCTATCCCTCCCACACTGCCAGTACACCTGCTGTCCCTCCCTCACTGCCAGTACACCTGCTGTCTCTCCCTCACTGCCAGTACACTTGCTGTACCTCCCTCACTGCCAGTACACCTGCTTTCCCTCCCTCACTGCCACTACACCTGCTGTCCCTCCTTCCCTACCAGAACACCTGCTGTCCCTCCCTCACTGCCAGTACACCTGCTGTCCCTCCCTCACTGCCACTACACCTGCTGTCCCTCCCTCACTGCCACTTCACCTGCTGTCCCTCCCTCACTGCCAGAACACCTGCTGTCCCTCCCTCACTGCCAGTACACCTGCTGTCCCTCCCTCACTGCCGGTACACCTGTCCCTCCCTCGCTGCCAGTACACCTGTTGTCCCTCCCTCACTGCCAGTATACCTGCTGTCCCTCCCTCACTACCAGTACACCTGCAGTCCCTCCCTCACTGCCAGTACGACTGCTCTCCCTCCCTCACTGCCAGTAAACCTGCTGTCCCTCCCTCACTGCCAGTACACCTGCTGTCACTCCCTCACTGCCAGTACGCCTGCTGTCCTTCCCTCACTGTCAGTACACCTGCTGTCCCTCCCTTACTGCCACTACACCTGTTGTTCCTCTTTCACTCCCAGTACATCTGTTGTCCCTCCCTTGCTGCCAGTACACCTGCTGTCCCTCCATCACTCCCACTACACCTGCTGTCCCTCCCTCACTCCCACTACACCTGCTGTCCCTCCCTCACTGACAGTACACCTGCTGCTTCTCACTCACTGACAGTACAACTGCTGCTTCTCCCTCACTGACAGTACACCTGCTGCTTCTCCCTCACTGACAGTACACCTGCTGCTTCTCCCTCACTGCCAGTACACCTGCTGTCCCTCCCTCACTGCCAGTACACCTGCTGTCCCTCCCTCTGCCAGTACACCTGCTGCCCCTCCCTCACTGCCAGTACACCTGATGTCTCTCCCTCATTGCCACTGCACCTGCTGTCCCTCCCTCACTGCTACTACACCTGCTGTCCCTCCTTCACTGCCACTACACCTGTTGTCCCTCCCTCACTGCCAGTACACCTGCTGCCTCTCCCTCACTGACAGTACACCTGCTGTCTCTCCCTCACTGCCACTGCACCTGCTGTCCCTCCCTCACTGTTAGTACACCTGCTGTCCCTCCTTCACTGCCACAACACCTGTTGTCCCTCCCTCACTGCCAGTACACCTGCTGTCCCTCTCTCACTGCCAGTACACCTGCTGTCCCTCCCTCACTGCCAGTACACCTGCTGTCCCTCCCTCACTGCCACTACACCTGCTGTCCCTCCCTCACTGCCACTACACATGCTGTCCCTCCCTCACTGCCACTACACCTACTGTCCCTCCCTCTCTGCTACTACACCTGCTGTTCTCCTTCACTGCCACTACACCTGTTGTCCCTCTCGCACTGCCAGTACACCTGCTGCCCCTCCCTCACTGCCAGTACACCTGCTGTCCCTCCCTCACTGCCAGTACACCTGCTGTCTCTTCCTCACTTCAACTACACCTGCTGTCCCTCCCTCACTGCCAGTACACCTGCTGTCCCTCCCTCACTGCCAGTACACCTGCTGTCCCTCCCTCACTGCCACTACACCTGCTGTCCCTCCCTGACTGCCAGTACACCTGCTGTCCCTCCCTCACTGCCACTGCACCTGCTGTCCCTCCCTCACTGCCACTACACCTTCAGTCCCTCCCTCACTGCCACTACACATGCTGTCCCTCCCTCACTGCCACTACACCTGCTGTCCCTCCCTCACTGCCAGTACACCTGCTGCTTCTCCCTCACTGCCAGTACACCTGCTGTCCCTCCCTCACTGCCACTACACCTGCTGTCCCTCCCTGACTGCCAGTACACCTGCTGTCCCTCCCTCACTGCCACTGCACCTGCTGTCCCTCCCTCACTGCCACTACACCTTCAGTCCCTCCCTCACTGCCACTACACATGCTGTCCCTCACTCACTGCCACTACACCTTCAGTCCCTCCCTCACTGCCACTACACCTGCTGTCCCTCCCTCACTGCCACTACACCTTCAGTCCCTCCCTCACTGCCACTACACCTGCTGTCCCTCCCTCACTGCCACTACACCTTCAGTCCCTCCCTCACTGCCACTACACCTGCTGTCCCTCCCTCACTGCCACTACACCTTCAGTCCCTCCCTCACTGCCACTACACCTGCTGTCCCTCCCTCACTGCCACTACACCTTCAGTCCCTCCCTCACTGCCACTACACCTGCTGTCCCTCCCTCACTGCCACTACACCTTCAGTCCCTCCCTCACTGCCACTACACCTTCAGTCCCTCCCTCACTGCCACTACACCTTCAGTCCCTCCCTCACTGCCACTACACCTTCAGTCCCTCCCTCACTGCCACTACACCTTCAGTCCCTCCCTCACTGCCACTACACCTGCTGTCCCTCCCTCACTGCCACTGCACCTGCTGTCCCTCCCTCACTGCCACTACACCTTCAGTCCCTCACTCACTGCCACTACACCTGCTGCTTCTCCCTCACTGTCAATACACCTGCTGTCTCTCCCTCACTGCCAATACACCTGCTGTCCCTCCGTCACTGCCACTACACCTGCTGCTTCTCCCTCACTGCCAGTACACCTGCTGCTTCTCCCTCACTGCCAATACACCTGCTGCTTCTCTCTCATTGCCAGTACACCTGCTGTCCCTCCCTCACTGCCAGTACACCTACTGTCGCTCCCTCACTGCCAGTACACCTGCTGTCCCTCCCTCACTGCCAGTACACCTGCTGTCCATCCCTCACTGACAGTACACCTGCTGCGTCTCCCTCATTGCCAGTGCACCTGCTGCTTCTCCCTCACTGCCAGTACACCTGCTGTCTCTCCCTCACTGCCAGTACACCTGCTGTCTCTCCCTCACTGCCAGTACACCTGCTGTCTCTCCCTCACTGCCAGTACACCTGCTGTCCCTCCCTCACTGCCAGTACACCTACTGCGTCTCCCTCATTGCCAGTGCACCTGCTGTCCCTCCCTCACTGCCAGTACACCTGCTGTCCCTCCCTCACTGCCAGTACATCTGCTGCTTCTCCCTCACTGCCAGCACACCTGCTGTCCCTCCCTCACTGCCCCGTACACCTGCTGCCTCTCCCTCACTGCCAGTACACCTGCTGTCCCTCCCTCACTGCCACTACACCTGCTGTCCCTCACTCACTGACAGTACACCTGCTGCTTCTCCCTCACTGCCAGTACACCTGCTGTCTCTCCCTCACTGCCAGTACACCTGCTGTCCCTCCCTCACTGCCAGTACACCTACTGCTTCTCCCTCACTGCCAGTACACCTGCTGTCCATCCCTCACTGCCAGTACACCTGCTGTCCCTCCCTCACTGCCAGTACACCTGCTGCGTCTCCCTCACTTCCAATACACCTGCTGCCCTCCCTCACTGCCAGTACATCTGCTGCTTCTCCCTCACTGCCAGTACACCTGCTGTCCCTCCCTCACTGCCAGTACACCTGCTGTCCCTCCCTCACTGCCAGTACACCTGCTGCTCCTCCCTCACTGCCATTACACCTGCTGCTTCTCCCTCACTGCCAGTACACCTGCTGCCCTCCATCACTGCCACTACACCTGATGTCCCTCCCTCACTGCCAGTACACCTGCTGTCCCTCCCTCACTGCCAGTACACCTGCTGTCCCTCTATTACTGCCACTACACCTGCTGTGCCTTCATCACTGCCAGTACACCTGCTGCTTCTCCCTCACTGCCACTACACCTGCTGCTTCTTCCTCAATGCAAGTACACCTGCTGTCCCTCCCTCACTGCCAGTACACCTGCTGCTTCTCCCTCACTGCCAGTACACCTGCTGTCTCTCCCTCACTGCTAGTACACCTGCTGCTTCTCCCTTACTGCCAGTACACCTGCTGTCCCTCCCTCACTGCCAGTACACCTGCTGCTTCTCCCTCACTGCCAGTACATCTATTGTCCCTCCCTCACTGCCAGTACACCTGCTGCTTCTCCCTCACTGCCAGTACATCTATTGTCCCTCCCTCACTGCCAGTACACCTGCTGCTTCTCCCTCACTGCCAGTACACCTGCTGTCCCTCCCTCACTGCCAGTACACCTGCTGCTTCTCCCTCACTGCCAGCACACCTGCTGTCCCTCCCTCACTGCCAGTACACCTGCTGTCCCTCCCTCACTGCCAGTACATCTGCTGCTTCTCCCTCACTGCCAGCACACCTGCTGTCCCTCCCTCACTGCCCCGTACACCTGCTGCCTCTCCCTCACTGCCAGTACACCTGCTGTCCCTCCCTCACTGCCACTACACCTGCTGTCCCTCCCTCACTGTCAGTACACCTTCTGCTTCTCCCTCACTGCCACTACACCTGTTGCTTCTCCCTCACTGCCAGTACACCTGCTGCTGCTCCCTCACTGCCAGTATACCTACTGCTTCTCCCTCACTGCCAGTACACCTGCTGTCCCTCCCTCACTGCCAGTACACCTGCTGTCCCTCCCTCACTGCCAGTACACCTGCTGCTTCTCCCTCACTTCCAATACACCTGCTGCTTCTCCCTCACTGCCAGTACATCTGCTGCTTCTCCCTCACTGCCAGTACACCTGCTGTCCCTCCCTCACTGCCAGTACACCTGCTGTCCCTCCCTCACTGCCAGTACACCTGCTGCTTCTCCCTCACTTCCAATACACCTGCTGCTTCTCCCTCACTGCCAGTACACCTGCTGCTTCTCCCTCACTGCCAGTACACCTGCTGTCCCTCCCTCACTGCCAGTACACCTGCTGTCCCTCCCTCACTGCCACTACACCTGCTGTCCCTCTATTACTGCCACTACACCTGCTGTGCCTTCATCACTGCCAGTACACCTGCTGCTTCTCCCTCACTGCCAGTACACCTGCTGCTTCTTCCTCAATGCAAGTACACCTGCTGTCCCTCCCTCACTGCCAGTACACCTGCTGCTTCTCCCTCACTGCCAGTACACCTGCTGTCTCTCCCTCACTGCTAGTACACCTGCTGCTTCTCCCTTACTGCCAGTACACCTGCTGTCCCTCCCTCACTGCCAGTACACCTGCTGCTTCTCCCTCACTGCCAGTACATCTATTGTCCCTCCCTCACTGCCAGTACACCTGCTGCTTCTCCCTCACTGCCAGTACATCTATTGTCCCTCCCTCACTGCCAGTACACCTGCTGCTTCTCCCTCACTGCCAGTACACCTGCTGCTTCTCCCTTACTGCCAGTACACCTGCTGCTTCTCCCTCACTGCCAGTACACCTGCTGCTTCTCCCTTACTGCCAGTACACCTGCTGCTTCTCTCTCGCTGCCAGTATACCTACTGCTTCTCCCTCACTGCCATTATACCTGCTGTCCCTCCCTCACTGCCAGTACACCTGCTGCTTCTCCCTTACTGCCAGTACACCTGCTGCTTCTCTCTCACTGCCAGTATACCTACTGCTTCTCCCTCACTGCCATTATACCTGCTGTCCCTCCCTCACTGCCACTACACCTGATGTTTCTCCCTCACTGCCAGTACACCTGCTACTTCTCCCTTACTGCCAGTACACCTGCTGCTTCTCCCTCACTGCCAGTACATCTATTGTCCCTCCCTCACTGCCAGTACACCTGCTGTCTCTCCCTCACTGCCAGTACACCTGCTGCTTCTCCCTCACTGCCAGTACATCTATTGTCCCTCCCTCACTGCCAGTACACCTGCTGCTTATCCCTCACTGCCAGTACATCTATTGTCCCTCCCTCACTGCCAGTACACCTGCTGTCTCTCCCTCACTGCCAGTACACCTGCTGCTTCTCCCTTACTGCCAGTACACCTGCTCCTTCTCCCTTACTGCCAGTACACCTGCTGCTTTTCCCTCACTGCCAGTACACCTGCTGTCTCTTCCTCACTGCCAGTACACCTGCTGCTTCTCCCTCACTGCCAGTACACCTGCTGTCTCTCCCTCACTGCCAGTACACCTGTTGTCCATCCCTCATTGCCAGTACACCTGCTGCTTCTCCCTCACTGCCAGTACATCTAATGTCCATCCCTCACTGCCAGTGCACCTGCTGTCTCTCCCTCACTGCCAGTACACCTGCTGTCTCTCCCTCACTGCCAGTACACCTGCTGGTTCTCCCTCACTGCCAGTACACCTGCTGCTTCTCCCTTACTGCCAGTACACCTGCTGCTCCTCCCTCACTGCCAGTACATCTATTGTCCATCCCTCACTGCCAGTACACCTGCTGTCTCTCCCTCACTGCCAGTACACCTGCTGTCCATCCCTCACTGCCAGTACACCTGCTGCTTCTCCCTCACTGCCAGTACATCTATTGTCCATCCCTCACTGCCAGTGCACCTGCTGTCTCTCCCTCACTGCCAGTACACCTGCTGTCTCTCCCTCACTGCCAGTACACCTGCTGGTTCTCCCTCACTGCCAGTACACCTGCTGCTTCTCCCTTACTGCCAGTACACCTGCTGCTTCTCCCTCACTGCCAGTACATCTATTGTCCATCCCTCACTGCCAGTACACCTGCTGTCTCTCCCTCACTGCCAGTACACCTGCTGTCCATCCCTCACTGCCAGTACACCTGCTGCTTCTCCCTCACTGCCAGTACATCTATTGTCCATCCCTCACTGCCAGTACACCTGCTGTCTCTCCCTCACTGCCAGTACACCTGCTGCTTCTCCCTCACTGCCAGTACACCTGCTGTCTCTCCCTCACTGCCAGTACACCTGCTGTCTCTCCCTCACTGCCAGTACACCTGCTGTCCATCCCTCACTGCCAGTACACCTGCTGCTTCTCCCTCACTGCCAGTACATCTATTGTCAGTACACCTGCTGTCTCTCCCTCACTGCCAGTACACCTGCTGTCTCTCCCTCACTGCCAGTACACCTGCTGTCTCTCCCTCACTGCCTTCTGCCTCTCCCTCACTGCCAGTACACCTGCTGTCTCTCCCTCACTGCCAGTACACCTGCTGTCTCTCCCTCACTGCCAGTACACCTGCTGTCCCTCCCTCACTGCCAGTGCACCTGCTGTCTCTCCCTCACTGCCAGTGCACCTGCTGTCTCTCCCTCACTGCCAGTACACCTGCTGTCTCTCCCTCACTGCCAGTACACCCAGCTCACACTCCTGGAAACACAAGGGATCTTGATTCAATCAATGAGAGCAACATAGCTGAACATATCGCAGACCCAGGTACTGGTACTGGTACCCACTTACGGGTACTCTTACCACTTACTTAATTGTAAGTGTACTCTTTGATTGTGAGAACTCTGATTGTGAGTACTTTGATTGTGAGTACTTTGATTGTGAGTACTTTGATTGTGAGTACTTTGATTGTGAGTACTTTGATTGTGAGTACTTTGATTGTGAGTACTTTGATTGTGAGTACTTTGATTGTGAGTACTTTGATTGTGAGTTCTTTGTGTGTACTTTGAGTGTGAGTACTTTAATTGTGAGTACTTTGATTGTGTGCACTATGATTGTGAGTACTTTGATTGTGTGCACTATGATTGTGAGTACTTTAATTGTGAGTACTTTGATCGTAAGTGTGTACTTTGATTGTGAGAACTTTGACCGTAAGTGTGTACTTTGATTGTGAGTACTTTGACCGTAAGTGTGTACTTTGATTGTGAGTACTTTGATTGTGAGAACTTTGATTGTGAGAACTTTGATTGTGAGTACTTTGACCGTAAGTGTGTACTTTGATTGTGAGTACTTTGACCGTAAGTGTGTACTTTGATTGTGAGTACTTTGATTGTGTGCACTATAATTGTGAGTACTTTGATTGTGTGCACTATGATTGTGAGTACTTTGATTGTGTGCACTATGATTGTGAGTACTTTGATTGTGTGCACTATGATTGTGAGTACTTTGTGTGCACTATAATTGTGAGTACTTTGATTGTGTGCAATATGATTGTGAGTACTTTGATTGTGTGCACTATGATTGTGAGTACTTTGATTGTGTGCACTATGATTGTGAGTACTTTAATTGTGAGTACTTTGATTGTGAGTACTTTGATTGTGTGCACTATGATTGTGAGTACTTTGATTGTGAGTACTTTGATTGTGAGTACTTTGATTGTGTGCACTATGATTGTGAGTACTTTAATTGTGAGTACTTTGATTGTGAGTACTTTGATTGTGTGCACTATAATTGTGAGTACTTAGATTGTGAGTACTTGAATGTATGTGAATACTTTGATTATAAGTATATACTTTGTAAGTGGCTAAAGCTCCCGCTTCACACACGGAGGGCCCGGGTTCGATTCCCGGCGGATGGAAACATTTCGACACGTTTCCTTACACCTGTTGTCCTGTTCACCTAGCAGCAAATAGGTACCTGGGTGTTAGTCGACTGGTGTGGGTCGCATCCTGGGGGACAAGATTAAGGACCCCAATGGAAATAAGTTAGACAGTCCTCGATGACGCACTGACTTTCTTGGGTTATCCTGGGTGGCTAACCCTCCGGGGTTAAAAATCCGAACGAAATCTTATCTTATCTTATCTTACGTATTTTGATTGTGTGCTTAGATTGTAAGTGTATATTTTTATTGTAAGTGTGTGCTGTGAATGTTAATGCTTTGAGTGCAAGTGTATGCTTTGAATGTAAGTGTATGCTTTGAGTGCAAGTGTATGCTTTGAATGTAAGTGTATGCTTTGAGTGCAAGTGTATGCTTTGAATGTAAGTGTATGCTTTGAGTGCAAGTGTATGCTTTGAATGTAAGTGTATGCTTTGAGTGCAAGTGTATGCTTTGAATGTAAGTGTATGCTTTGAGTGCAAGTGTATGCTTTGAATGTAAGTGTATGCTTTGAGTGCAAGTGTATGCTTTGAATGTAAGTGTATGCTTTGAGTGCAAGTGTATGCTTTGAATGTAAGTGTATGCTTTGAGTGCAAGTGTATGCTTTGAATGTAAGTGTATGCTTTGAGTGCAAGTGTATGCTTTGAATGTAAGTGTATGCTTTGAGTGCAAGTGTATGCTTTGAATGTAAGTGTATGCTTTGAGTGCAAGTGTATGCTTTGAGTAATAGGGTATTTCTTTTAATGTATACCTCTCTGAGTGCAAGTATACCTCTCTGAGTGCAAGTATACCTCTCTGGATGCAAGTATACCTGAGTGCAAGTATACCTCTATGAGTGCAAATATACCTCTCTGAGTGCAAGTATACCTCTCTGGATGCAAGTATACCTGAGTGCAAGTATACCTCTCTGGATGCAAGTATACCTGAGTGCAAGTATACCTCTATGAGTGCAAATATACCTCTCTGAGTGCAAGTATACCTCTCTGGATGCAAGTATACCTGAGTGCAAGTATACCTCTCTGAGTGCAAGTATACCTGAGTGCAAGTATACCTCTATGAGTGCAAATATACCTCTCTGAGTGCAAGTATACCTCTCTGGATGCAAGTATACCTGAGTGCAAGTATACCTCTCTGGATGCAAGTATACCTGAGTGCAAGTATACCTCTATGAGTGCAAGTATACCTCTCTGAGTGCAAGTATACCTCTCTGAATGCAAGTATACCTTAGTGCAAGTATACCTCTCTGAATGCAAGTATACCTGAGTGCAAGTATACCTCTCTGAATGCAAGTATACCTTAGTGCAAGTATAACTCTCTGAGTGCAAGTATACCTCTCTGAGTGCAAGTATACCTCTCTGAGTGCAAGTATACCTCTCTGAGTGCAAGTATACCTCTCTGAATGCAAGTATACCTGAGTGCAAGTATACCTCTCTGAGTGCAAGTATACCTCTCTGAGTGCAAGTATTCCTCTCTGAGTGCAAGTATACCTGAGTGCAAGTATACCTCTCTGAGTGCAAGTATACTTCTATGAGTGCAAGTATACCTCTCTGAGTGCAAGTATACCTCTCTGAGTGCAAGTATACCTGAGTGCAAGTATACCTCTCTGAGTGCAAGTATACCTCTGAGTGCAAGTATTCCTCTCTGAGTGCAAGTATACCTGAGTGCAAGTATACCTCTTTGAGTGCAAGTATACATCTATGAGTGCAAGTATACCTCTCTGAGTGCAAGTATACCTCTCTGAGTGCAAGTATTCCTCTCTGAGTGCAAGTATACCTCTCTGAGTGCAAGTATACCTCTCTGAGTGCAAGTATACCTCTGAGTGCAAGTATACCTCTCTGAGTGCAAGTATACCTCTCTGAGTGCAAGTATACCTCTCTGAGTGCAAGTATACCTCTCTGAGTGCAAGTATTCCTCTCTGAGTGCAAGTATACCTGAGTGCAAGTATACCTCTCTGAGTGCAAGTATACCTCTATGAGTGCAAGTATACCTCTCTGAGTGCAAGTATACCTCTCTGAGTGCAAGTATTCCTCTCTGAGTGCAAGTATACCTGAGTGCAGGTATACCTCTCTGAGTGCAAGTATACCTCTATGAGTGCAAGTATACCTCTCTGAGTGCAAGTATACCTCTCTGAGTGCAAGTATACCTCTACGAGTGCAAGTACACCTCTATGAGTGCAAGTATACCTCTCTGAGTGCAAGTATACCTCTCTGAGTGCAAGTATACCTGAGTGCAAGTATACCTCTCTGAGTGCAAGTATACCTCTACGAGTGCAAGTATACCTCTACGAGTGCAAGTATACCTCTCTGAGTGCAAGTATACCTCTCTGAGTGCAAGTATACCTCTCTGAGTGCAAGTATACCTCTCTGAGTGCAAGTATACCTCTCTGAGTGCAAGTATACCTCTACGAGTGCAAGTATACCTCTACGAGTGCAAGTATACCTCTCTGAGTGCAAGTATACCTCTCTGAGTGCAAGCATACCTCTCTGAGTGCAAGCATACCTCTCTGAGTGCAAGTATACCTCTCTGAGTGCAAGTATACCTCTCTGAGTGCAAGCATACCTCTCTGAGTGCAAGTATACCTCTCTGAGTGCAAGCATACCTCTCTGAGTGCAAGCATACCTCTCTGAGTGCAAGCATACCTCTCTGAGTGCAAGTATACCTCTCTGAGTGCAAGCATACCTCTCTGAATGCAAGTATACCTACAATAAACCCATACAACAAAAACTATACAGTAAAATAAGACCAAAGCATCACTTAAGGCAACATATTGTACTCAGCCTTCCGAATTTTCTCTAAAAAAAACAACAAAACTGAATTTTGAAAAAATTCAATTATCCGCCGCTGCTGTGATG
>NC_091342.1:8124234-8126734 GCF_038502225.1 Cherax quadricarinatus | reverse complement strand
ACACACACATACACACACACACACATATACACACACACACACACACACACACATACACACACACACACACACATACACACACACATACACACACACACACACACACATACACACACACACACACACACACATATACACACACACATACACACACACATACACACACACACACATATACACACACATATACACACACACACACACACACACACACACACATATACACACACATATATATTTATATATATATATATATATATATATATATATATATATATAGAAAGGTGTTTATTTTCATTACATACACACTAGGTGTGTATCTATGAGTATACACACTGAGAGGTGTGTATCCCTTAGTATACACACTGAGAGGTGTGTATCCCTTAGTATACACACTAAGAGGTGTGCATAACAGTGTATATACACTGAAAGTTGACTTTAATCACTATTTTAGGTATTAAAGTATTCTTGACTGGTAACGTGCAGCCTTAATGACCCTCCTGTAGTCGACAGGCTTCAAACCCCATTACCCAACCTCTCAGTGTATATATGGAGAGAGGTGATGCTGTCAGAAGCACCACCCCAGAACCTCCAGCAACCTCAACCTCCAACACTCCCTCAGCAAGCCCTACCTCCAACCTCCACTAACAGCTTGGCAGATCGTGTCTGCTGTAATTGGACACGTACCTGGGCTTATGGATATTACCCCCTGTCTGCTATTGTCTGCCATTATCACTTGCTCACAGTGTGTGTGTGTGTGTGTGTGTGTGTGTGTGTGTGTGTGTGTGTGTGTGTGTGTGTGTGTGTGTGTGTGTGTGTGTGTGTGTGTGTGTGTGTGTGTGTGTGTGTGTGTGTGTGTGTGTGTGTGTGTGTGTGTGACACACGGCTGGAACAATTCACAGCTAACCCACAATACCATAGCTGGCACAATTCACAACAATCCCACAATACCATAACTGGAACAATTCACAACAATCCCACAATACCGTAACTGGAACAATTCACAACAATCCCACAATACCATAACTGGAACAATTCACAACAATCCCACAATACCGTAACTGGAACAATTCACAACAATCCCACAATACCATAACTGGAACAATTCACAACAATCCCACAATACCATAACTGGAACAATTCACAACAATCCCACAATACCGTAACTGGAACAATTCACAACAATCCCACAATACCATAACTGGAACAATTCACAACAATCCCATAATACCATAACTGGAACAATTCACAACAATCCCACAATACCGTAACTGGAACAATTCACAACAATCCCACAATACCATAACTGGAACAATTCACAACAATCCCACAATACCATAACTGGAACAATTCACAACAATCCCACAATACCATAACTGGAACAATTCACAACAATCCCACAATACCATAACTGGAACAATTCACAACAATCCCACAATACCATAATTGGAACAATTCACAACAATCCCACAATACCATAACTGGAACATTTCACAACAATCCCACAATACCGTAACTGAAACAATTCACAACAATCCCACAATACCATAACTGGAACAATTCACAACAATCCCACAATACCATAACTGGAACAAATCATAAGTATCCCAAAATACCATCACTGGAACAATTGACCTAAACTGTGCTGCGTCTCGTAACTGCATCACTAGCGCACTCAGCTCACACACTGAGGTCCGGGCGTCGATCCCCCGGTACGGCTGGAAACATTAAGACGTGTTTCCTTAAGACACCTGCTTTCCCTGCTCACCTATCAGTAAAATAGGTACCCGGGTGTTAGTCGACTGGTGTGGGTCGCATCCTGGGACAAATCTGACCCAGTTTGACCTAAATGCTCAGTATAAGAAGCGGCTTTCTATATAGTGGTATGTCATTGATGTCAGCTAGGACTGTATACCTTGTATATGTACTTGCAGAAATAAAGACATTATTATTATTATTATTATTATTATTATTATTATTATTATTATTGCTATTGTTATTATTAAACCTCACCTAGCACTTAAAGTAATTAATATTACTGATTGTTCGACACTTACTCCAATAGATTACGTCTGCAGACAAAGGGAGCTTGTATTCTGTATACTGTCACTGTATAGATTACAGTATACTGATATGCTATGTTCCATGATACTTATGTGACATTATATCAGCACATGTGAGAGTATACCAGCACATGTGAGAGTATATCAGCACATGTGAGAGTATACTAGCACATGTGAGAGTATACTAGCACACGTGAGAGTATACCAGCACATGTGAGAGTATACTAGCACATGTGAGAGTATACTAACACACGTGAGAGTATACCAGCACATGTGAGAGTATACTAGCACACGTGAGAGTATACCAGCACATGTGAGAGTATACCAGCACATGTGAGAGTATACCAGCACATGTGAGAGTATATCAGCACATGTGAGAGTATATCAGCACATGTGAGAGTATACCAGCACATGTGAGAGTATACCAGCACATGTGA
>NC_091342.1:8094234-8119234 GCF_038502225.1 Cherax quadricarinatus | reverse complement strand
ACTGTACGTGGAGGAATATTACTCGACCTATTATAACTGTACGTGGAGGAATATTACTCGACCTATTATAACTGTACGTGGAGGAATATTACTCGACCTATTATAACTGTACGTGGACGAATATTACTCGACCTATTATAACTACGTGGACGAATATTACTCGACCTATTATAACTGTACGTGGACGAATATTACTCGACCTATTATAACTGTACGTGGACGAATATTACTCGACCTATTATAACTACGTGGACGATTACTCGACCTATTATAACTGTACGTGGACGAATATTACTCGACCTATTATAACTACGTGGACGATTACTCGACCTATTATAACTGTACGTGGACGAATATTACTCGACCTATTATAACTGTACGTGGACGAATATTACTCGACCTATTATAACTGTACGTGGACGAATATTACTCGACCTATTATAACTGTGTGACAAGGAATATCACTCGACATATTACAACTGTGCGTGAAGTAATATTTCTTAGAGATATTATCAAAGATCTTTCTTCTTCCCACCTCCATAATTATCACACACTTCACTTACTAATTTATCCTTGACGATGTTTTTCTGAGCACCTTTGCCTCAGAGGTGCTCTGACTTTGTCAATACAAATGCACACATTTGTGACTTCAAATTCTGACCTCTGTGATACATAATACATGTGTGGTTCCTTTAACTGTAGCTTTCGTGAGGACACTGTCAGTGTTTAATTATGTGTTATCGTGGATGGCGTGTTTAAATGTGTGTATATGTTATTGTGCGCGTGTGTGTGTACTCACCTAGTTGTGGTTACAGGGGTCGAATCACAGCTCCTGGCCTCGCCTCTCCTAGGTTACTCTTCCTACTCCATGAGCTTTATCATACCTCTTCTTAAAGCTATGTATGGATCCTGCCTCCACTACATCACTTCCCAGACTATTCCACTTCCTGACTACCCTGTGACTGAAGAAATACTTCCTAACATCCCTGTGATTCATCTGTGTCTTCAACTTCCAACTGTGTCCCCTTGGTGCCGTGTCCCATCTCTAGAACATCCTGTCTTTGTTCACCTTGTCGATTCCTCTTAGCTCTGGGACTAGTCTTGTTGCAAATCTTTGCACTTTCTCTAGTTTCCTTACATGCTTGGCTAGGTGTGGGTTCAAAACTGGTACTGCATACTCCAATATAGGCCAGGCATACACGGTGTACAGGGTCCTGAACGATTCCTTATTAAGATGTTGGAATGCTGTTCTGATGTTTGCCAGGCGCCCATGTGCTGCAGCAGTTATTTGGTTGATGTGCTTCTCAGGAGATGTTCCCGGTGTTATACCCACCCCAAGATCCTTTTCCTTGACTGAGGTTTGCAGTCTCTGGCCCCCTAGACTGTACTCTGCAGTTTCTTTGCCCTTCCCCAATCTTTATGACTTTGCACTTGGTGTGGTTGAACTCCAGGAGCAAGTTGCTGGACCAGGTCTGCAGTCTGTCCAGATCCCTTTGTAGGTCTACCTGGTCCTCGTCCGAATGAATTCTTTTCATCAACTTCACGTCATCTGCAAACAGGGACACCTCGGAGTCTATTCCTTCCGTCATGTCGTTCACAAATACTAGAAACAGCACTGGTCTTAGGACTGACCCCTGTGGGACCCCGCTGGTCACAGGTGCCCACTCTGACACCTCGCCACGTACCATGACTCAGTGTTGTCTTCCTAAGTAAGTACGTTTATTCAGGTATACACATATATAGTTGCACAGAGTATCATACATAGGAAAATATTTGTAGAGAACCTGGGATGACCCAAAAAAGTCAGACATAGTGACTTATTTCTCTGACAGGGAAATAAGTCACCACTACTACCACCACCACCACGACCACCACCACCATCACCATCACCACCACCACCACCACCACCACCACCATCACCACCACCACCACCACCATCACCACCACCACCACCACCACCATCAACACCACCACCACCACCACCATCACCATCACCCCCACCACCACCACCATTACCATCCCCACCACCTCCACCACCACCACCATCACCACCACCACCACCAGCACCACCACCATCACCATCACCACCACCACCACCACTATAACCACCACCACCACCACCACCTCCATCACCACCACCACCACCACCACCACCACCTCCATCACCACCACCACCACCACCACCACCACCACCACCACCACCATCACCACCACCACCACCACCACCACCACCACCACCACCACCACCACCACCACCACCACCACCACCACCACCACCACCACCACCACCACCACCACCATCACCACCACCACCACCACCACCACCACCACCACCACCATCACCACCACCACCACCACCACCACCACCACCACCACCACCACCATCACCACCACCATCACCACCACCACCACCACCACCACCACCATCACCACCACCACCACCACCACCACCACCACCACCATCACCACCACCACCACCACCACCACCACCACCACCACCACCACCACCATCACCACCACATCACCACCACCACCACCACCACCACCATCACCACCATCACCACCACCACCACCACCACCACCACCACCACCACCACCACCACCACCACCACCACCACCACCACCACCACCACCACCACCACCACCACCACCACCACCATCACCACCACCACCACCACCATCACCACCACCACCACCACCACCACCACCACCATCACCACCACCACCATCACCACCACCACACCACCACCACCACCACCACCACCACCACCACCACCATCACCACCACCACCACCACCACCACCACCACCACCACCACCACCACCACCACCACCATCACCACCACCACCATCACCACCACCACCACCACCATCACCACCACCACCACCACCACCACCACCACCACCACCACCACCACCACCACCATCACCACCACCACCACCACCACCACCACCACCACCACCACCACCACCACCACCACCACCACCACCACCACCACCACCACCACCACCACCACCACCACCACCACCATCACCACCATCACCACCACCACCATCACCACCACCACCACAATCACCACCACCACCACCACCACCACCACCATCACCACCACCACCACCACCACCACCACCACCACCACCACCACCACCACCACCACCACCATCACCACCACCACCACCACCACCATCACCACCACCACCACCACCACCACCACCATCACCACCACCACCACCATCACCACCACCATCACCACCACCACCACCACCACCACCACCACCACCACCACCAACATCACCACCACCATCACCACCACCACCACCACCACCACCCCCCACACCACCATCACCACCACCACCACCATCACCACCACCACCACCACCACCAGCACCACCATCACCACCACCACCACCACCATCATCATCACCACCACCACCACCACCTTACACCACCACCATCACCACCACCACCACCACCACCACCACCACCACCACCACCACCACCACCACCACCACCACCACCATCACCACCACCATCACCACCACCACCACCACCACCACCACCACCACCACCACCACCACCACCACCACCACCACCACCCACACTACAAACACCACCACCACCACCACCACCACCATCACAACAACCAACACCACCACCACCACCACCACCACCATCACCACCACCACCACCACCACCACCACCACCACCACCACCATCACCACCACCACCACCATCACCACCACCACCACCACCACCACCACCACCACCACCACCACCACCACCACCATCACCACCACCACCACCACCACCACCACCACCACCACCACCACCATCACCACCACCACCACCACCACCACCACCACCACCATCACCACCACCACCACCACCACCATCACCACCACCACCACCACCACCACCACCACCATCACCACCACCACCACCACCACCACCATCACCACCACCACCACCACCACCACCACCACCATCACCACCACCCCCACCACCACCACCACCACCACCACCACCACCACCACCACCACCACCACCACCACCACCACCACCACCACCACCATCACCACCACCACCACCACCACCACCACCACCACCACCACCACCACCACCACCACCACCACCACCACCACCACCACCACCACCACCACCATCACCACCACCACCATCACCACCACCACCACCACCACCACCATCACCACCACCACCACCACCACCACCATCACCACCACCACCACCACCACCACCACCACCACCACCACCACCATCACCACCACCACCACCACCACCACCATCACCACCACCACCACCACCACCACCACCACCACCACCACCACCACCACCACCACCACCACCACCACCATCACCACCACCACCACCACCACCACCACCATCACCACCACCACCACCACCACCACCACCACCACCACCACCATCACCACCACCACCATCACCACCACCACCACCACCACCACCACCACCACCACCACCACCACCACCACCACCACCACCACCATCACCACCACCACCACCATCATCACCACCACCACCACCACCACCACCACCATCACCACCACCACCACCACCACCACCACCATCACCACCACCACCACCACCACCACCACCACCACCACCACCATCACCACCACCATCACCACCACCACCACCACCATCACCTCCACCACCACCACCACCACCACCACCACCATCACCACCACCACCACCACCACCACCACCACCACCACCACCACCACCACCACCACCACCACCATCACCTCCACCACCACCACCACCACCACCACCACCACCATCACCACCACCACCACCACCACCACCGCCACCACCACCATCACCACCACCACCACCACCACCACCACCACCATCACCACCACCACCACCACCACCACCACCACCACCACCACCACCATCACAACCACCATCACCAACACCACCACCATCACCACCACCACCACCACCACCACCCTCACCAGCACCACCACCACTATCACCACCACCACCACCATCACCTCCACCACCACCATCACCACCACCACCACCACCACCACCACCATCACCACCATCACCACCACCACCACCACCACTACCACCTAGACACTTTGAAAAAAAAATATTTGGACGTCAACTGTCAATGTTGGTCCTCAACTGTCATGTTGGTCATCAACTGTCATGTTGGTCATCAACTGTCATGTTGGTCATCAACTGTCATGTTGGTCATCAACTGTCATGTTGGTCATCAACTGTCTGTCATCAACTCATGTTGGTCATCAACATGTTGTCATCAACCATGTTGGTCATCAACTGTCTGCTGTCAATGTTGGTCATCAACTGTCATGTTGGTCATCAACTGCCATGTTGGTCATCAACTGTCATGTTGGTCATCAACTGTCATGTTGGTCATCAACTGTCATGTTGGTCATCAACTGTCATGTTGGTCATCAACTGTCATGTTGGTCATCAACTGCCATGTTGGTCATCAACTGTCATGTTGGTCATCAACTCTCATGTTAGTCATCAACTGTCATGTTGGTCATCAACTCTCATGTTGGTCATCAACCCTCATGTTGGTCATCAACTGCCATGTTGGTCATCAACTGTCATGTTGGTCATCAACTCTCATGTTGGTCATCAACTGCCATGTTGGTCATCAACTCTCATGTTGGTCATCAACTGCCATGTTGGTCATCAACTGTCATGTTGGTCATCAACTCTCATGTTGGTCATCAACTGCCATGTTGGTCATCAACTGCCATGTTGGTCATCAACTGTCATGTTGGTCATCAACTGCCATGTTGGTCATCAACTCTCATGTTGGTCATCAACTGCCATGTTGGTCATCAACTGCCATGTTGGTCATCAACTGTCATGTTGGTCATCAACTGCCATGTTGGTCATCAACTCTCATGTTGGTCATCAACTGCCATGTTGGTCATCAACTGCCATGTTGGTCATCAACTGTCATGTTGGTCATCAACTGCCATGTTGGTCATCAACTCTCATGTTGGTCATCAACTGCCATGTTGGTCATCAACTCTCATGTTGGTCATCAACTGCCATGTTGGTCATCAACTACCATGTTGGTCATCAACTGTCATGTTGGTCATCAACTGTCATGTTAGTCATCAACTGTCATGTTGGTCATCAACTGTCATGTTGGTCATCAACTGTCATGTTGGTCATCAACTGTCATGTTGGTCATCAACTGTCATGTTGGTCATCAACTCTCATGTTGGTCATCAACTCTCATGTTGGTCATCAACTCTCATGTTGGTCATCAACTGTCAATGTTGGTCATCAACTGTCATGTTGGTCATCAACTGCCATGTTGGTCATCAACTGCCATGTTGGTCATCAACTGTCATGTTGTTCATCAACTGTCATGTTGGTCATCAGCTCTCATGTTGGTCATCAACTCTCATGTTGGTCATCAACTACCATGTTGGTCATCAACTGCCATGTTGGTCATCAACTGTCAATGTTGGTCATCAACTGTCATGTTGTTCATCAACTGCCATGTTAGTCATCAACTGTCATGTTGGTCATCAACTGCCATGTTGGTCATCAACTCTCATGTTGGTCATCAACTGTCATGTTGGTCATCAACTGTCATGTTGGTCATCAACTGTCATGTTGGTCATCAACTGTCATGTTGGTCATCAACTGTCATGTTGGTCATCAACTCTCATGTTGGTCATCAACTCTCATGTTGGTCATCAACTGTCATGTTGGTCATCAACTGTCAATGTTGGTCATCAACTGTCATGTTGGTCATCAACTGTCATGTTGGTCATCAACTGTCATGTTGGTCATCAACTGTCAATGTTGGTCATCAACTGCCATGTTGGTCATCAACTGTCAATGTTGGTCATCAACTGTCAATGTTGGTCATCAACTCTCATGTTTGTCATCAACTGCCATGTTGGTCATCAACTGTCAATGTTGGTCATCAACTGCCATGTTGGTCATCAACTGTCATGTTGGTCATCAACTGTCATGTTGGTCATCAACTGTCAATGTTGGTCATCAACTGCCATGTTGGTCATCAACTGCCATGTTGGTCATCAACTGCCATGTTGGTCATCAACTCTCATGTTGGTCATCAACTCTCATGTTGGTCATCAACTGCCATGTTGGTCATCAACTGCCATGTTGGTCATCAACTGCCATGTTGGTCATCAACTGTCAATGTTGGTCATCAACTCTCATGTTTGTCATCATCTGCCATGTTGGTCATCAACTGTCAATGTTTGTCATCAACTGTCATGTTGGTCATCAACTGCCATGTTGGTCATCAACTGTCATGTTGGTCATCAACTGCCATGTTGGTCATCAACTGTCAATGTTTGTCATCAATTGTCATGTTGGTCATCAACTGTGAATGTTTGTCATCAACTGTCATGTTGGTCATCAACTGCCATGTTGGTCATCAACTGTCAATGTTGGTCATCAACTGTCATGTTGGTCATCAACTGTCAATGTTGGTCATCAACTGTCAATGTTGGTCATCAACTGAGCTGAAGCTTTCTTCTTTTTCCTCAGTAACTAACTTTAGCTGAGAAAGTTGTCTCAGCTGTTTTTCTCTTTGTGTCTTCTTTCTCTCTCTCTCTCTCTCTCTCTCTGTCTCTCTGTCTCTCTCTCTCTCTCTCTCTCTCTCTCTCTCTCTCTCTCTCTCTCTCTCTCTCTCTCTCTCTCTGTCTGTCTGTCTGTCTGTCTCTCTCTCTCTCTCTCTGTCTCTCTCTCTCTCTGTCTCTCTCTGTCTCTCTCTCTCTCTCTCTCTCTCTCTCTCTCTCTCTCTCTCTCTCTCTCTCTCTCTCTCATCTTACTATCTGTACCTTTCTTTTATATACACTGGTAGACATACACTTCTCAGCATATATACACTTAAATACGCTTGTGTATACACATAGAAACACACACTCCTCAGTGTATATACACAAGATGGTAAATATCTGTCAGGGTATATACACTAGACGGTGCCTCTCTCTCATCGTATATACCCTGAGAGACAAGCATTTCTGAATGTCTGGAGTGTATTAAGAAACTGGAGAAAGTCCAAAGATATGCAACGAGACTAGTCCCAGAGCCGAGGGGGAAACGATTCGAGATGAGAGCCAATGTGAACTGAACCTGCCAGTACATGGTTGAAGAGCCTGGGGGGGGGAGACATGGTAACGACATATAGAATACTCAGAGGACTTCCACAAAAACACTGCAAAAACACTACAAAAAACACTATAAAACATTGCAAAAACACTACAAAAACACTCGAAAAACTTCAATAACGCTACAAAGCTGCAGAAAGACTTGATAGGATGGACAAAGGTTAACAATGTACCCAGCTGGCTCACAAAACACCCAGATGGCTCACAAAACACCCAGCCTGTCCACAAAACACCCAGCAGGCCCACAAAACACCCAGCTGGTCTACAAAACTCCCAGCTGGCTCGCAGACACGCACCCACCTGCTGGGAAGGGAGGATACCTGGTCATCTCCGCGGTAATGACCCGGGCCGGCGGGAATGAGCCGGCGGGAATGAGCCGGCTCGTAAACTGCTCATTTCGAAGCCGCCAGTTTAGTGTGATGGGTTTAAGGGCTATCCTTGTTGGGTGTAAGGGCAGTCTGTGTTGGGTTTAAGGGCTATCTCCTGCACGAGGGTCATTAAGGCCGCTATCCGCTAACACTGGGGCACAGCATACCGTAATTACTAACATTGCGAATAGGGTAAAACTCTCTGAGGTGTTTATACAGTGGGTGATAAGCGCCTCTCGGTGCACATAAACCTAGATACACACCTCTAAATGTATATACACTGGGAGATACACACCTTTAAACGTATATACACTGGCAGATATAAACCTCTAAAGGTATATACACACCTTTCGGTGTGTATAGCCTTGGTGGGTAGCGACGTTGGCACTGAATATATCTAGAGTCTTGATGCTGGTCGCTGCGTTCACTCTCAGATCAGTTGGTCTTCAGCGACACCAGTCAGTCGTGACCAGAATTCGCTTCCCAGTTTCTGAACCATTCATTCCTAACACTTACACACACACACACACACACACACAGGCTGGAGTGTGTGTGTGTGTGTGTGTGTGTGTGTGTGTACGTACTCACCTAGTTGAGGTTGCTGGGGTCGATTCACAGATCTTGAGCCCACCTCTTGGCTGGTCGCTACTGGGTCCACTCTCTCCCTGCTCCAAGAACTTTATTGTGTGTGTGTGTGTGTGTGTGTGTGTGTGTGTGTGTTCTTCACACCTCTTACTGGGCCAGTTTTGATCAGTTTAGACGAGGAGTGAGCGAAATGCGGCCCGTAGTTCTATATGACCCTCATCATTCTATCTACCATGTCTAGCAATATAATTTAGCGTTTCCAGTTTAAGAAAGAATTAATTTTGATTTAGGTCCTAATCAGGAGCGGTGTGTTGGCCAAGACCCGGAGTCCCTTGATGCACTTAGTATAACCAAATTAACCTTGTCTTTAATTCGATTTCCGTAGCGTTTGTTTGGCTGCCATTCTGTTATTCCTGGTGGAGGTGGTTCAGGTGGAGCAGTGGACGTCAGCGCCATCTGTGGTTCAGAGTGAGTACCCTAAGGCGACTGCCTGGCATTACACGATTTCTATTTTTCTCTCCCCTCTTGGTATCTTTATTTTGGTTAGGTAACGTTAATTAGTGGGGTTGAAATCCTGTCGGCTAAACCAGGATCATTAAGGCTGCATGATAACCTTTTTCGACACCAGACAACAGATTTAAAATTCTCAGCGAGAAATACGCCTCTGTTTTGTATACTTCTCGCACAGGATATAAGGTCACTACACACAAGATATATACACCGAGATACGTATATCTTTTAGTGTGTATATACGCTGAGTTTATCTAAATTCCTGTGGTTGTTAGGTAAGACACTGTCAGACACTGCAACACAAGGATACCATTTTAATGTTCAATCTAAATTCCTATTTTAGGCATTAATGTATTCTTGGCTGGTTGTGAACGGGAGACATGAAGAGTTGATGACCCTCGTGTGGTAGATAGATTTTAAACCCCATTAATGTTGATGAATGGTTCCGAGAACCGACAAGTTGATAAATTAGACACATGTGCAACACTTGGATATCTTTAATGAGGAAACGTTTCGCCATACAGTGGCTTCATCAGTCCATACAAAGGAGAATGGTGAAGAACAAGAGGAGTATGAGGTAATCAGTCCCTCAGCCTTGAGTTGACGTGATCATTCCATCAATCTTGAAAAGAACAGCATATCTGCTCAGAAGTGGCTTATATACTGTAGGCAGGTGAGGTGCAGCCACTGTGTGGAGTAATGTTTCCTCATTAAAGATACCCTAGTGTTGAAATTAAGGCACATGTGAAACATCTGGGTATCTTTATTGTAGACGTTTCGCCATCCAGTGGCTTTATCAATACAAATTCCAGGACATAACTTGAAGGCAGTAGGACTATATACAGAAGATGAGGTAATCAGTCCCTCAACCTTGGAGTTGGTGCGAAGAGCACCATAGTCGTGGAGGTTCTAGAGCAGAGGCAAGGAGCCTGGCGCTTATATACTAACGTCAGGTGGAAAGGGGACGTGTAGCAGACGAGGGCATAGTCACTGGTAGGCGGGATTCCCCAGTGGAAGTAGGTCCTACCCAAAGAGATGGGTTAGTTGTAGTAGTAGTAGTTGTCGTAGTCGTGAAGAAGGTTGTGTACATGTCCTCAGAATCAAGATTCCATGATGTTAGAGTGTCTGGCAAGTTGTACAAGAATGGTATACAATTATGTCCTGGAATTTGCTTGATAAACCCACTAGATGGCGAACATCTACAATAAAGATACCCAGATATTGCACATGTGTCTTGATTCCAGGAGTCATGGCCCACGCGGGCCAATCCCAAACCAAGCCTCCCAGTGGGCGGACCTGATAAATCAAGCTGTTAGTGCTAGCAGCACGCACACACAGCCTGGCTGCAAACACACATACACACACACACACACATTCCTAATATATATATATATATATATATATATATATATATATATATATATATATATATATATATATATATATATATATATGTCGTGCCGAATAGGCAGAACTTGCGATCTTGGCTTAAATAGCAACGCTCATCTTGCCATATAGGACAAGTGAAAATTTGTGTATGCAATAATTTCGCCAAAATCATTCTGTACCTAACGAAAAAAATATATTTCACTGTGTTTGTTTAGTATTAAATTATTGTAAACAAATCTAAAATATGTTTAGTTGGGTTAGGCTAAAATAAATTGTTCTTGTTATAATAAGGTTAGGTAAGTTTTCTAAGATTCTTTTGGTGCAAAATTAAAAATTTTTACATTAACATTAATGAAAAAAATATATCTTTAAACGTATAAAAGAAAATTTCAGAAAGAACTTAATTTTAAATGAGTTCTTGCTAATTGACCAGTTTTACATATTCGGCATATATATATATATATATATATATATATATATATATATATATATATATATATATATATATATATATATATATATATATATATATATATATTAGGAATGAGACGATACCAAAATCTGGGGCAATAACGATAATTTTCCTATATATTTTTTATTTTGAAAATTATAATGAGAATGTTGAGTACATAATGTTATTTGAACGACGGTTATTAAATAACACAGGAAGGTTAAATATTAATTAAGTTAATTTCTCTTATGATGATAATATTATTGACCTCTTATGTTAGTTACTGGATGTCAAAGGCACTTGTCGATTGTGTTATTGTGTGTGTGTGTGTGTGTGTGTGTGTGTGTGTGTGTGTGTGTGTGTGTGTGTGTGTGTGTGTGTGTGTCTGTGTGTGTGTGTGTGTGTTTAGCAGTGTTTAGTGAAGTTCTCTCAGTGAGACAGTCTCCTCAGCTGAGTGAGTCTCCAGCAATAAAGTTTTATGAGTAAGAACAAAGAGGAAGTAAGAGGGAAGAGTGTCTCAGGAAGAGTGTCTCAGGAAGAGTGTCTCAGGAAGAGTGTCTCAGGAAGAGTGTCTCAGGAAGAGTGTCTCAGGAAGAGTGTCTCAGGAAGAGTGTCTCAGGAAGAGTATCTCAGGAAGAGTGTCTCAGGAAGAGTGTCTCAGGAAGAGTGTCTCAGGAAGAGTGTCTCAGGAAGAGTGTCTCAGGAAGAGTGTCTCAGGAAGAGTGTCTCAGGAAGAGTGTCTCAGGAAGAGTATCTCAGGAAGAGTATCTCAGGAAGAGTGTCTCAGGAAGAGTGTCTCAGGAAGAGTGTCTCAGGAAGAGTATCTCAGGAAGAGTGTCTCAGGAAGAGTGTCTCAGGAAGAGTGTCTCAGGAAGAGTGTCTCAGGAAGAGTATCTCAGGAAGTGTCTCAGGAAGAGTGTCTCAGGAAGAGTGTCTCAGGAAGTGTCTCAGGAAGAGTATCTCAGGAAGAGTATCTCAGGAAGAATGTCTCAGGAAGAGTGTCTCAGGAAGAGTATCTCAGGAAGGGTGTCTCAGGAAGAGTGTCTCAGGAAGAGTATCTCAGGAAGAGTGTCTCAGGAAGAGTGTCTCGGGAAGAGTATCTCAGGAAGAGTGTCTCAGGAAGAGTATCTCAGGAAGTGTCTCAGGAAGAGTATCTCAGGAAGAGTATCTCAGGAAGAGTGTCTCAGGAAGAGTATCTCAGGAAGAGTATCTAAGGAAGAGTGTCTCAGGAAGAGTGTCTCAGGAAGAGTGTCTCAGGAAGAGTATCTCAGGAATAGTATCTCAGGAAGAGTATCTCAGGAAGAGTGTCTCAGGAAGAGTATCTCAGGAAGAGTATCTCAGGAAGAGTATCTCAGGAAGAGTATCTCAGGAAGAGTGTCTCAGGAAGAGTATCTCAGGAAGAGTATCTCAGGAAGAGTATCTCAGGAAGAGTATCTCAGGAAGAGTGTCTCAGGAAGAGTATCTCAGGAAGAGTATCTCAGGAAGAGTATCTCAGGAAGAGTGTCTCAGGAAGAGTATCTCAGGAAGAGTATCTCAGGAAGAGTGTCTCAGGAAGAGTATCTCAGGAAGAGTGTCTCAGGAAGAGTGTCTCAGGAAGAGTGTCTCAGGAAGAGTGTCTCAGGAAGAGTGTCTCAGGAAGAGTGTCTCAGGAAGAGTGTCTCAGGAAGAGTGTCTCAGGAAGAGTGTCTCAGGAAGAGTGTCTCAGGAAGAGTATCTCAGGAAGAGTGTCTCAGGAAGAGTGTCTCAGGAAGAGTGTCTCAGGAAGAGTGTCTCAGGAAGAGTGTCTCAGGAAGAGTGTCTCAGGAAGAGTGTCTCAGGAAGAGTATCTCAGGAAGAGTATCTCAGGAAGAGTGTCTCAGGAAGAGTGTCTCAGGAAGAGTGTCTCAGGAAGAGTGTCTCAGGAAGAGTATCTCAGGAAGAGTATCTCAGGAAGAGTGTCTCAGGAAGAGTGTCTCAGGAAGAGTGTCTCAGGAAGAGTATCTCAGGAAGAGTGTCTCAGGAAGAGTGTCTCAGGAAGAGTGTCTCAGGAAGAGTGTCTCAGGAAGAGTATCTCAGGAAGTGTCTCAGGAAGAGTGTCTCAGGAAGAGTGTCTCAGGAAGTGTCTCAGGAAGAGTATCTCAGGAAGAGTATCTCAGGAAGAATGTCTCAGGAAGAGTGTCTCAGGAAGAGTATCTCAGGAAGGGTGTCTCAGGAAGAGTGTCTCAGGAAGAGTATCTCAGGAAGAGTGTCTCAGGAAGAGTGTCTCGGGAAGAGTGTCTCAGGAAGAGTATATCAGGAAGAGTGTCTCAGGAAGAGTGTCTCAGGAAGAGTGTCTCAGGAAGAGTGTCTCAGGAAGAGTGTCTCAGGAAGAGTGTCTCAGGAAGAGTGTCTCAGGAAGACTGTCTCAGGAAGAGTGTCTCAGGAAGAGTATCTCAGGAAGAGTATCTAAGGAAGAGTGTCTCAGGAAGAGTGTCTCAGGAAGAGTGTCTCAGGAAGAGTATCTCAGGAAGAGTATCTCAGGAAGAGTATCTCAGGAAGAGTGTCTCAGGAAGAGTATCTCAGGAAGAGTATCTCAGGAAGAGTATCTCAGGAAGAGTATCTCAGGAAGAGTGTCTCAGGAAGAGTATCTCAGGAAGAGTATCTCAGGAAGAGTATCTCAGGAAGAGTGTCTCAGGAAGAGTGTCTCAGGAAGAGTATCTCAGGAAGAGTGTCTCAGAAAGAGTATCTCAGGAAGAGTGTCTCAGGAAGAGTGTCTCAGGAAGAGTGTCTCAGAAAGAGTATCTCAGGAAGAGTGTCTCAGGAAGAGTGTCTCAGGAAGAGAGTCTCAGGAAGAGTGTCTCAGGAAGAGTGTCTCAGGAAGAGTGTCTCAGGAAGAGTGTCTCAGGAAGAGTGTCTCAGGAAGAGTATCTCAGGAAGAGTGTCTCAGGAAGAGTGTCTCAGGAAGAGTGTCTCAGGAAGAGTGTCTCAGGAAGAGTGTCTCAGGAAGAGTGTCTCAGGAAGAGTGTCTCAGGAAGAGTGTCTCAGGAAGAGTATCTAAGGAAGAGTATCTCAGGAAGAGTATCTCAGGAAGAGTATCTCAGGAAGAGTGTCTCAGGAAGAGTATCTCAGGAAGAGTATCTCAGGAAGAGTATCTCAGGAAGAGTATCTCAGGAAGAGTGTCTCAGGAAGAGTATCTCAGGAACAGTATCTCAGGAAGAGTATCTCAGGAAGAGTGTCTCAGGAAGAGTG
Organism: Cherax quadricarinatus; assembly: GCF_038502225.1. Lineage (NCBI taxonomy): Eukaryota > Metazoa > Arthropoda > Malacostraca > Decapoda > Parastacidae > Cherax > Cherax quadricarinatus. Next base: position 8,104,535 of record NC_091342.1, on the reverse strand, counting down.
TCTCAGCAAGAGTATCTCAGGAAGAGTATCTCAGGAAGAGTATCTCAGGAAGAGTGTCTCAGGAAGAGTATCTCAGGAAGAGTATCTCAGGAAGAGTGTCTCAGGAAGAGTGTCTCAGGAAGAGTGTCTCAGGAAGAGTATCTCAGGAAGAGTATCTCAGGAAGAGTGTCTCAGGAAGAGTGTCTCAGGAAGAGTATCTCAGGAAGAGTTTCTCAGGAAGAGTGTCTCAGGAAGAGTATCTCAGGAAGAGTGTCTCAGGAAGAGTATCTCAGGAAGAGTATCTCAGGAAGAGTATCTCAGGACGAGTATCTCAGGAAGAGTATCTCAGGAAGAGTATCTCAGGAAGAGTGTCTCAGGAAGAGTATCTCAGGAAGAGTATCTCAGGAAGAGTATCTCAGGACGAGTATCTCAGAAAGAGTGTCTCAGGAAGAGTGTCTCAGGAAGAGTGTCTCAGGAAGAGTATCTCAGGAAGAGTGTCTCAGGAAGAGTGTCTCAGGAAGAGTATCTCAGGAAGAGTATCTCAGGAAGAGTGTCTCAGGAAGAGTGTCTCAGGAAGAGTGTCTCAGGAAGAGTGTCTCAGGAAGAGTGTCTCAGGAAGAGTGTCTCAGGAAGAGTATCTCAGGAAGAGTATCTCAGGAAGAGTGTCTCAGGAAGAGTGTCTCAGGAAGAGTGTCTCAGGAAGAGTATCTCAGGAAGAGTGTCTCAGGAAGAGTGTCTCAGGAAGAGTATCTCAGGAAGAGTGTCTCAGGAAGAGTGTCTCAGGAAGAGTATCTCAGGAAGAGTGTCTCAGGAAGAGTGTCTCAGGAAGAGTGTCTCAGGAAGTGTCTCAGGAAGAGTATCTCAGGAAGAGTATCTCAGGAAGAGTGTCTCAGGAAGAGTGTCTCAGGAAGAGTATCTCAGGAAGAGTGTCTCAGGAAGAGTGTCTCAGGAAGAGTATCTCAGGAAGAGTGTCTCAGGAAGAGTGTCTCAGGAAGATTGTCTCAGGAAGAGTGTCTCAGGAAGAGTGTCTCAGGAAGAGTGTCTCAGGAAGAGTGTCTCAGGAAGAGTGTCTCAGGAAGAGTGTCTCAGGAAGAGTGTCTCAGGAAGAGTGTCTCAGGAAGAGTATCTCAGGAAGAGTATCTAAGGAAGAGTGTCTCAGGAAGAGTGTCTCAGGAAGAGTGTCTCAGGAAGAGTATCTCAGGAAGAGTATCTCAGGAAGAGTATCTCAGGAAGAGTATCTCAGGAAGAGTGTCTCAGGAAGAGTATCTCAGGAAGAGTATCTCAGGAAGAGTATCTCAGGAAGAGTATCTCAGGAAGAGTGTCTCAGGAAGAGTATCTCAGGAAGAGTATCTCAGGAAGAGTGTCTCAGAAAGAGTATCTCAGGAAGAGTGTCTCAGGAAGAGTGTCTCAGGAAGAGTGTCTCAGAAAGAGTGTCTCAGGAAGAGTGTCTCAGGAAGAGTGTCTCAGGAAGAGTGTCTCAGGAAGAGTGTCTCAGGAAGAGTGTCTCAGGAAGAGTGTCTCAGGAAGAGTGTCTCAGGAAGAGTATCTCAGGAAGAGTGTCTCAGGAAGAGTGTCTCAGGAAGAGTGTCTCAGGAAGAGTGTCTCAGGAAGAGTGTCTCAGGAAGAGTGTCTCAGGAAGAGTGTCTCAGGAAGAGTGTCTCAGGAAGAGTGTCTCAGGAAGAGTGTCTCAGGAAGAGTGTCTCAGGAAGAGTGTCTCAGGAAGAGTGTCTCAGGAAGAGTATCTCAGGAAGAGTATCTCAGGAAGAGTGTCTCAGGAAGAGTATCTAAGGAAGAGTATCTCAGGAAGAGTATCTCAGGAAGAGTATCTCAGGAAGAGTGTCTCAGGAAGAGTATCTCAGGAAGAGTATCTCAGGAAGAGTATCTCAGGAAGAGTGTCTCAGGAAGAGTGTCTCAGGAAGAGTGTCTCAGGAAGAGTGTTTCAGGAAGAGTATCTCAGGAAGAGTGTCTCAGGAAGAGTGTCTCAGGAAGAGTATCTCAGGAAGAGTATCTCAGGAAGAGTATCTCAGGAAGAGTGTCTCAGGAAGAGTATCTCAGGAAGAGTATCTCAGGAAGAGTATCTCAGGAAGAGTGTCTCAGGAAGAGTATCTCAGGAAGAGTGTCTCAGGAAGAGTATCTCAGGAAGAGTATCTCAGGAAGAGTATCTCAGGAAGAGTGTCTCAGGAAGAGTATCTCAGGAAGAGTATCTCAGGAAGAGTATATCAGGAAGAGTGTCTCAGGAAGAGTGTCTCAGGAAGAGTGTCTCAGGAAGTGTCTCAGGAAGAGTGTCTCAGGAAGAGTATCTCAGGAAGAGTGTCTCAGGAAGAGTGTCTCAGGAAGAGTATCTCAGGAAGAGTGTCTCAGGAAGAGTATCTCAGGAAGAGTATCTCAGGAAGAGTGTCTCAGGAAGAGTATCTCAGGAAGAGTATCTCAGGAAGAGTATCTCAGGACGAGTATCTCAGGAAGAGTATCTCAGAAAGAGTATCTCAGGAAGAGTATCTCAGGAAGAGTGCCTCAGGAAGAGTATCTCAGGAAGAGTATCTCAGGAAGAGTATCTCAGGACGAGTATCTCAGGAAGAGTGTCTCAGGAAGAGTGTCTCAGGAAGAGTGTCTCAGGAAGAGTATCTCAGGAGGAGTATCTCAGGAAGAGTGTCTCAGGAAGAGTGTCTCAGGAAGAGTATCTCAGGAAGAGTATCTCAGGAAGAGTATCTCAGGAAGAGTGCCTCAGGAAGAGTATCTCAGGAAGAGTATCTCAGGAAGAGTGTCTCAGGAAGAGTGTCTCAGGAAGAGTGTCTCAGGAAGAGTATCTCAGGAAGAGTGTCTCAGGAAGAGTATCTCAGGAAGAGTATCTCAGGAAGAGTATCTCAGGAAGAGTATCTCAGGAAGAGTATCTCAGGAAGAGTGTCTCAGGAAGAGTGTCTCAGGAAGAGTGTCTCAGGAAGAGTATCTCTGGAAGAGTGTCTCAGGAAGAGTGTCTCAGGAAGAGTGTCTCAGGAAGAGTATCTCAGGAAGAGTGTCTCAGGAAGAGTGTCTCAGGAAGAGTGTCTCAGGAAGAGTGTCTCAGGAATAGTGTCTCAGGAAGAGTGTCTCAGAAAGAGTGTCTCAGGAAGAGTGTCTCAGGAAGAGTGTCTCAGGAAGAGTGTCTCAGGAAGAGTGTCTCAGGAAGAGTGTCTCAGGAAGAGTGTCTCAGGAAGAGTGTCTCAGGAAGAGTATCTCAGGAAGAGTGTCTCAGGAAGAGTGTCTCAGGAAGAGTGTCTCAGAAAGAGTATCTCAGGAAGAGTGTCTCAGGAAGAGTGTCTCAGGAAGAGTGTCTCAGGAAGAGTGTCTCAGGAAGAGTGTCTCAGGAAGAGTGTCTCAGGAAGAGTATCTCAGGAAGAGTGTCTCAGGAAGAGTGTCTCAGGAAGAGTGTCTCAGGAAGAGTGTCTCAGGAAGAGTGTCTCAGGAAGAGTGTCTCAGGAAGAGTGTCTCAGGAAGAGTGTCTCAGGAAGAGTGTCTCAGGAAGAGTGACTCAGGAAGAGTGACTCAGGAAGAGTGTCTCAGGAAGAGTGTCTCAGGAAGAGTGTCTCAGGAAGAGTGTCTCAGGAAGAGTATCTCAGGAAGAGTATCTCAGGAAGAGTGTCTCAGGAAGAGTATCTCAGGAAGAGTGTCTCAGGAAGAGTATCTCAGGAAGAGTATCTCAGGAAGAGTGTCTCAGGAAGAGTGTCTCAGGAAGAGTGTCTCAGGAAGAGTGACTCAGGAAGAGTGTCTCAGGAAGAGTGACTCAGGAAGAGTGACTCAGGAAGAGTGTCTCAGGAAGAGTGACTCAGGAAGAGTGACTCAGGAAGAGTGACTCAGGAAGAGTGACTCAGGAAGAGTGTCTCAGGAAGAGTGACTCAGGAAGAGTGTCTCAGGAAGAGTGACTCAGGAAGAGTGACTCAGGAAGAGTGACTCAGGAAGAGTGACTCAGGAAGAGTGACTCAGGAAGAGTGACTCAGGAAGAGTGTCTCAGGAAGAGTGACTCAGGAAGAGTGACTCAGGAAGAGTGACTCAGGAAGAGTGACTCAGGAAGAGTGACTCAGAAAGAGTGACTCAGGAAGAGTGTCTCAGGAAGAGTGACTCAGGAAGAGTGTCTCAGGAAGAGTGACTCAGGAAGAGTGACTCAGGAAGAGTGACTCAGGAAGAGTGACTCAGGAAGAGTGACTCAGGAAGAGTGACTCAGGAAGAGTGACTCAGGAAGAGTGACTCAGGAAGAGTGACTCAGGAAGAGTGACTCAGGAAGAGTGACTCAGGAAGAGTGTCTCAGGAAGAGTGTCTCAGGAAGAGTGACTCAGGAAGAGTGACTCAGGAAGAGTGACTCAGGAAGAGTGACTCAGGAAGAGTGACTCAGGAAGAGTGACTCAGGAAGAGTGACTCAGGAAGAGTGACTCAGGAAGAGTGACTCAGGAAGAGTGACTCTCCCTGACGCCTCTACTGACTCTTTCCTTAAGAACTCTCCAAAAAAACACAACACCCTTTTTCTGTCTCGTTCAGGTTTCCACAGATATGTTTTTATTCTCTCTCTCTCTCTCTCTCTCTCTCTCTCTCTCTCTCTCTCTCTCTCTCTCTCTCTCTCTCTCTCTCTCTCTCTCTCTCTCTCTCTCTCTCTCTTCTACCTGTCTGAATATACTCCTGCATATATCCCACATATCCGAGTATCTGTCACTTAGTAGTATGTTGGTGTGCAAGAAGCTCCATAACTTGAGCTGGCTCACTTGCTCACCAGGTGAGCGTAACCCAGAGCTCTCTCACCCAGCTCAAATGTCACGGCTCTACTCTTTATGTTCTATAAATATTTAGATGAGTTTACGAAGTGTATCGGCAAGAAGACGTGTGTGTGTGTGTGTGTGTGTGTGTGTGTGTGTGTGTGTGTGTGTGTGTGTGTGTGTGTGTGTGTGTGTGCGCGTGTGTGTGTGTGTGTTAGTTACCATTTTGTCCTAGGCACATGTCGATTAGACACTAGGCCTGTTGTACGTGTGTGTATCTGTGTGTGTGTGTGTGTGTGTGTGTGTGTGTGTGTGTGTGTGTGTGTGTCTGTCTGTCTGTCTGTCTGTCTGTCTGTCTGTGTGTCTGTGTGTTTTATTTGTTTATTTACAAATGGGATTCACTTGTGGTACAATCACTTACAGGGTCCCGTAGTCTGGTAGAATATTTTTTTTCTCCCTTTCTTCTCTGTTACCAACAGTTTTTTTACATAAATATCAATATCTGATTATTGGTACAGTTTCCTTGAAGACTTGACACAAGAACATGAAGATGGCGTTCCCTCTCTGGGTCGCCACACTGAGACGCTGGAAGAGAAAAGTGACACCATTCGGGTTGCTGGTGGTTTACACGAGTCAGGATCCAGTTTGAGAGAACCCATGGCCTTCTTTGCCCATGAGCTAAGGGTCTTCAAACCTATAAGGGAGAAGGTGGTACTGGTGGGTCAAGTTCCTATACTTATCGAACTTGTGATCTCCCCTGTGATAGCAGCGCCACAACGTACAGTCCCACACCATTTGTCTATCGTTCTTCCAGGGATATAATGTGATCCAGTTAGGGTGGTTGGCCGGCGTATCTGAGTTGATGGACAGTAAAGATGGAGGCTCCCTCTAGACACGACACAGGGCTCTAACAAGGATTCTCTTCACGATCTCGTAGACTACTTCGTGTGTAGCATGCCATCTTCAGAACACTAACAGCTCAGACTAAGCGAACTTCTTGGTCGGCTAACACTTTACCGCTAATACGCTCGTACTCAGTGTTAATTGTGGCAGCAGAAGTGGAGAGCTACTACAAGGGAAAGGATCTGTGAGTGACAACGTGTGCCACGGTCACAGAGATGGGAACTGTTAGGAGAAAATCACCCGGCTGACGTGCACTCAAGAGCTCTCTTACTTTGGAAGCTTATCCTAAGAGTCAGCTGCTTTTGTTGTCTGTGCTGAAGAGGAACCTATCTCTGTCTCTCTCACTGCCACCTGTCTCTCACTCTCTCACACTGGCACTGTCTCTTCTTCACAGTGGCACTGTTTTTCCTTCACACTGACACTGTATTTCCCTCACTCCGGCACTGTCTCTCGCTCACACTGGCACTGTCTTTCACACTAGCAGTGTTTCTCACACTGGCACTGACTCTCCCTCATACTGGCACTGACTCTCACACTGGCACTGTCTCTCCCTCACACTGGCACTTTCCCTCACACTGACACTATCTCTCTCTCAAACTGGCACTGTCTCTCCCTCAAACTGACACTGTCTCTCCCTCAAATTGGCATTGTCTCTCCCTCACACTGGCACTACCTAGCACTTTACATTCTCCCTCAAGCAGCGTCCAGCGAGGCACAGTGCCACTCCCACTGCCAACGAAGTTAGAGTGTAACATGTCTGATACTTCTCTGCTGAATGAGTGCCATATGAGGTCAACCTCTGCCTGCTTATGTGAGGCCAGCCTCTCACTGCCTACTTGTGTGAGGCCAACCTCTCACTGCCTGCTAGTGTGAGGCCAACCTCTCACTGCCTACTTGTGTGAGGCTAACCTCTCACTGCCTGTTAGTGAGGCCAACCTCTCATTGCATGTTAGGGTGAGGCCAACCTCTCACTGCCTGCTAGTGTGAGGCCAACCTGTCACTGCCTGCTAGTGTGAGGCCAACCTCTCACTGCCTACTTGTGTGAGGCCAACCTCTCACTGCCTACTTGTGTGAGGCCAACCTGTCACTGCCAGGTATTGTGAGGCCAACCTGTCACTGCCTGCTAGTGTGAGGCCAACCTTTCACTGCCTACTTGTGTGAGGCCAACCTCTCATTGCCTACTTGTGTGAGGCCAACCTCTCACTGCCTACTTGTGTGAAGCCAACCTCTAACTGCCTACTTGTGTGAGGCCAACCTCTCACTGCCTATGTGTGAGGCCAATCTCTCACTGCCTCCCTGTGTGAGGCCAACCTCAAACTGCCTACTTATGTGAGGCCAACCTCTCACTGCCTACTTGTGTGAGGCCAACCTCTCACTCCCTACTTGTCTGAGGCCAACCTATCACTGCCTACTTGTGTGAAGCCAACCTCTCACTGCCTGTTAGTGTGAGGCCAACCTTTCACTGCCTGTTAGTGTGAGGCCAACCTCTCACTGCCAGTTAGTGTGAGGTCAACCTCTCACTGCCTGCTAGTGTGAGGCCAACCTCTCACTGCCTGCTAGTGTGAGGCCAACCTCTCACTGCCTACTTCTGTGAGGCCAACTTCTCACTGCCTGTTAACGTGAGGCCAAACTCTCACTGCCTGTTAGTGTGAGGCCAAACTCTCACTGCCTGCTAGTGTGAGCCCAACCTCTCACTGCCAGTTAGTGTGAGGTCAACCTCTCACTGCCTGCCAGTGCGAGCCCAACCTCTCACTGGTTGTTAGTGTGAGGTCAACCTCTCACTGCCTGTTAGTGTGAGGTAACCTCTCACTGCCTGATAGTTTGAGGCCAACCCCTCACTGCCTGTTAGTGTGAGGTCAACCTCTCACTGCCTGTTAGTGTCAGGCCAACCTCTCACTGCCTGTTACTGTGAGGCCAACCTCTCACTGCCTATTAGTGTGAGGTAACCTCTCACTGCCTGATAGTGTGAGGCGAACCCCTCACTGCCTGTTAGTGTGAGGCCAACCTCTCACTGCCTATTAGTGTGAGGCCAACCTCTCACTGCCTGTTAGTGTCAGGCCAACCTCTCACTGCCTGTTAGTGTCAGACCAACCTCTCACTGCCTGTTAGTGTCAGATCAACCTCTCACTGTCTGTTAGTGTGAGGCCAACCTCTCACTGCCTGTTAGTGTCAGGCCAACCTCTCACTGTCTGTTAGTGTCAGGCCAACCTCTCATTGCCTGTTAGTGTAAGGCAAACCTCTCATTGCCTGTTAGTGTGAGGCCAACCTCTCATTGCCTGTTAGTGTGAGGCCATCCTCTCATTGCCTGTTAGTGTGAGGCCAACCTCTCATTGCCTGTTAGTGTGAGGCCAACCTCTCACTGCCTGTTAGTGTGAGGCCAACCTCTCACTGCCTGTTAGTGTGAGGCCAACCTCTCATTGCCTGTTAGTGTGAGGCCAACCTCTCATTGCCTGTTAGTGTGAGGCCAACCTCTCATTGCCTGTTAGTGTGAGGCCAACCTCTCATTGCCTGTTAGCGTGAGGCCAACCTCTCATTGCCTGTTAGTGTGAGGCCAACCTATCATTGCCTGTTAGTGTGAGGCCAACCTCTCACTGCCTGTTAGTGTGAGGTTAACCTCTCACTGCCTGTTAGTGTAAGGTTAACCTCTCACTGCCTGTTAGTGTGAGGTTAACCTCTCATTGCCTGTTAGTGTGAGGCCAACCTCTCACTGCCTGTTAGTGTGAGGCCAACCTCTCACTGCCTGTTAGTGTGAGGTTAACCTCTCATTGCCTGTTAGTGTGAGGCCAATCTCTCACTGCCTGTTAGTGTGAGGCCAACCTCTCACTGCCTGTTAGTGTGAGGCCAACCTCTCACTGCCTGTTAGTGTGAGGCCAACCTCTCACTGCCTGTTAGTGTGAGGCCAACCTCTCACTGCCTGTTAGTGTGAGGCCAACCTCTCACTGCCTGTTAGTGTGAGGCCAACCTCTCACTGCCTGTTAGTGTGAGGCCAACCTCTCACTGCCTGTTAGTGTGAGGCCAACCTCTCACTGCCTGTTAGTGTGAGGCCAACCTCTCACTGCCTGTTAGTGTGAGGCCAACCTCTCACTGCCTGTTAGTGTGAGGTTAACCTCTCACTGCCTGTTAGTGTGAGGCCAACCTCTCACTGCCTGTTAGTGTGAGGCCAACCTCTCACTGCCTGTTAGTGTGAGGCCAACCTCTCACTGCCTGTTAGTGTGAGGCCAACCTCTCACTGCCTGTTAGTGTGAGGCCAACCTCTCACTGCCTGTTAGTGTGAGGCCAACCTCTCACTGCCTGTTAGTGTGAGGCCAACCTCTCACTGCCTGTTAGTGTGAGGCCAACCTCTCACTGCCTGTTAGTGTGAGGCCAACCTCTCACTGCCTGTTAGTGTGAGGCCAACCTCTCACTGCCTGTTAGTGTGAGGCCAACCTCTCACTGCCTGTTAGTGTGAGGCCAACCTCTCACTGCCTGTTAGTGTGAGGCCAACCTCTCACTGCCTGTTAGTGTGAGGCCAACCTCTCACTGCCTGTTAGTGTGAGGCCAACCTCTCACTGCCTGTTAGTGTGAGGCCAACCTCTCACTGCCTGTTAGTGTGAGGCCAACCTCTCACTGCCTGTTAGTGTGAGGCCAACCTCTCACTGCCTGTTAGTGTGAGGCCAACCTCTCACTGCCTGTTAGTGTGAGGCCAACCTCTCACTGCCTGTTAGTGTGAGGCCAACCTCTCACTGCCTGTTAGTGTGAGGCCAACCTCTCACTGCCTGTTAGTGTGAGGCCAACCTCTCACTGCCTGTTAGTGTGAGGCCAACCTCTCACTGCCTGTTAGTGTGAGGCCAACCTCTCACTGCCTGTTAGTGTGAGGCCAACCTCTCACTGCCTGTTAGTGTCAGGCCAACCTCTCACTGCCTGTTAGTGTCAGGCCAACCTCTCACTGCCTGTTAGTGTGAGGCCAACCTCTCACTGCCTGTTAGTGTCAGGCCAACCTCTCACTGTCTGTTAGTGTCAGGCCAACCTCTCACTGTCTGTTAGTGTGAGGCCAACCTCTCACTGCCTGTTAGTGTGAGGCCAACCTCTCACTGTCTGTTAGTGTGAGGCGAACTTCTCATTGTCTGTTAGTGTGAGGCCAACCTCTCATTGCCTGTTAGTGTGAGGCCAACCTCTCATTGCCTGTTAGTGTGAGGCCAACCTCTCATTGCCTGTTAGTGTGAGGCCAACCTCTCATTGCCTGTTAGTGTGAGGCCAACCTCTCACTGCCTGTTAGTGTGAGGTTAACCTCTCACTGTGTGTTAGTGTGAGGCCAACCTCTCATTGCCTGTTAGTGTGAGGCCAACCTCTCATTGCCTGTTAGTGTGAGGCCAACCTCTCATTGCCTGTTAGTGTGAGGCCAACCTCTCATTGCCTGTTAGTGTGAGGCCAACCTCTCATTGCCTGTTAGTGTGAGGCCAACCTCTCACTGCCTGTTAGTGTGAGGCCAACCTCTCACTGCCTGTTAGTGTGAGGCCAACCTCTCACTGCCTGTTAGTGTGAGGCCAACCTCTCACTGCCTGTTAGTGTGAGGCCAACCTCTCACTGCCTGTTAGTGTGAGGCCAACCTCTCACTGCCTGTTAGTGTGAGGCCAACCTCTCACTGCCTGTTAGTGTGAGGCCAACCTCTCACTGCCTGTTAGTGTGAGGCCAACCTCTCATTGCCTGTTAGTGTGAGGCCAA
>NC_091342.1:8079234-8084234 GCF_038502225.1 Cherax quadricarinatus | reverse complement strand
TATATATATATATATATATATATATATATATATATATATATATATATATATATATATATATATATATATAATGCCTACCTTCCTGCACTTTGAAGGTTAGTAATGTTGAATTATATTTTCACCATCTGAAACCTAATGTTTCTGATTCAAGTTATTTATATAAACATCGTGAGAGTGTGTTCAGTCTAGCGGACTTCTTTTTTTTCAATTTTGAGAGGGAATTTGGGTTTGATTATCTCACAGCCAGACGTGTTTAACTCAGAGAGTGCACATGAGCCGCGGTGCTGACGCTCACACCGACACGCGCACACACACACACTGGTGCACACTCACGCACCACACGCACACGCACGCACCTCCTCACCCCGCGGTGGACCGGAGGTGACTGAACCACTCCTCTGCTCTCCACCCTTGAAAGCTTCCACCCACCGCCCAAAACTCGCGCCTAAACCTCCCGCCAAAATCTCCCGCAAAAATCTCCCGCCAGAACCTCCCGCCAAAAATCTCCCGCAAAAATCTCCCGCCAGAACCTCCCGCCAAAACCTCCCGCCTTAATCTCCTTCCTAAATCCGACATCCATCATGGTACAGAGCATATCTCCGACTCAACGTTTGCCTAACCAACCAACATCACCTAGTTCCACTAGTGGGCCCCGCCCAATTGTGACACCATCTCCAACTCCTACTTCTCGCATCCTTCTCCAACATATAAGTCATGTCTCGGATTAGGCTAAGGGACTGACAACCTTCAATCACTGGGTTTATTTTGTACTTCCTCCCATATCCTTTGCAGACGGTAAAAGATACCCCCACTGAAAAGTAAGGGCGCTATTAGTACTCTAAGAAAAAGCAATAAATGTCTGGGGCCCAAGACTGTTCAACAGCCTTCCACCAGGTATAAAGGGAATTACCGATAGTCCCCTGGCTTTATTCAAGAGGGAGCTGGACAAACACCAAAAGTCACTACCCGATCGGCCGGGCTGTGGTTCGTACGTTGAACTACGTGCGGCCAGCAGTAACAGCCTGATTGATCAGGCCTTGATCCACCGGGGGGCCTGGTGAAGGACTGGGCCGCGGAGACGTTGATCCCCGGAACACCATCCAGGAAGATCTCTCTCTCGCTAGTATGTTATGGTAGTGTGTAGATTTGGCACACCGCAAGTACTTTCAGGTATACCTGGAGTTTACCTGGAGAGAGTTCCGAGGGTCAACTCCCCCGCGGCCCGGTCTGTGACCAGGTATCTCTCCTCTGATCCAGTGAGTGCATATTTAGGACTTAAAGGCATTCACGGTAATTTAAATCCTTTATTGGTCTTATGCGAGCCATAAATAATTTTTGTATTTGTTCCAACTCTGACACCTCTCCCACCCTGTATGATGGTGTCAACACCGAACAACAGTCCAAAAGAGAGAGCACAGGCGATTTGAAAAGTGTCATTACAGGCACTATTTCCCTTGTTTTTAAAGTTCTCATTATCCACTCTTGTCATTTTCCTGACTATACTGACACTCCAGTACCCAATAGATAAGACCCATATAAAAATTCTCTATTAAACTCCATCGCTATTCCCAGTGTTTCACACCGCATTTTTTTTTTTTTTTTCTTTTTGCGGAGGGAATAGGAGTCGTCGACAGGTTTCCGTGTGAGATGCTGAACCAGGACGCGGAGTATAACTCTGGCGAAACACACGATAACAACGATGGTGCCAGAAAACCACACTACTACACACAACACCAGGATAAAGATGTGAACTATTGATGACCAATGACCAGGAATCAGATGACTAATTATGGCGCAAAATATGCCCAGCCAACTGAAACACACAGCTACTAAGAGAGTGGTAAAGGTCATTCCTGGATTGTAGGTAGATGGTATTGTCTGGAGAGAACAAGTAAGAGACTCCCAGCTGGAGGAAGACGCCCTAGTGATGCTTCCTGGTGTTCCTCCAGCAGTAGGTGTACTTGGCTGGCATGATCCCTTAGATCTGGTTGATAATGTAGGTAGATTTGGTTGATAATGTGGGTAGATAACGTGGGAAGATCTGGTAGATAATGTGAGTAAAGATCATGAATGGGTGTGTGTGTGGGTTAATAAGTAGTGTGGGTAAGTGTGGCTTAGCACGTGGTGTAGGCAAGAGAGTGTGGCTTAGCACGTGGTGTAGGCAAGAGAGTGTGGCTTAGCACGTGGTGTAGGCAAGAGAGTGTGGCTTAGCACGTGGTGTAGGCAAGAGAGTGTGGCTTAGCACGTGGTGTAGGCAAGAGAGTGTGGCTTAGCACGTGGTGTAGGCAAGAGAGTGTGGCTTAGCACGTGGTGTAGGCAAGAGAGTGTGGCTTAACACGTGGTGTAGGCAAGAGAGTGTGGCCTAGCACGTGATGTAGGCAAGAGAGTGTGGCTTAACACGTGGTGTAGGCAAGAGAGTGTGGCTTAGCACGTGGTGTAGGCAAGAGAGTGTGGCTTAGCACGTGGTGTAGGCAAGAGAGTGTGGCTTAGCACGTGGTGTAGGCAAGAGAGTGTGGCTTAGCACGTGGTGTAGGCAAGAGAGTGTGGCTTAGCACGTGGTGTAGGCAAGAGAGTGTGGCTTAGCACGTGGTGTAGGCAAGAGAGTGTGGCTTAGCACGTGGTGTAGGCAAGAGAGTGTGGCTTAGCACGTGGTGTAGGCAAGAGAGTGTGGCTTAGCACGTGGTGTAGGCAAGAGAGTGTGGCTTAGCACGTGGTGTAGGCAAGAGAGTGTGGCTTAGCACGTGGTGTAGGCAAGAGAGTGTGGCTTAGCACGTGGTGTAGGCAAGAGAGTGTGGCTTAGCACGTGGTGTAGGCAAGAAAGTGTGGCTTAGCACGTGGTGTAGGCAAGAGAGTGTGGCTTAGCACGTGGTGTAGGCAAGAAAGTGTGGCTTAGCACGTGGTGTAGGCAAGAGAGTGTGGCTTAGCACGTGGTGTAGGCAAGAGAGTGTGGCTTAGCACGTGGTGTAGGCAAGAGAGTGTGGCTTAGCACGTGGTGTAGGCAAGAGAGTGTGGCTTAGCACGTGGTGTAGGCAAGAGAGTGTGGCTTAGCACGTGGTGTAGGCAAGAGAGTGTGGCTTAGCACGTGGTGTAGGCAAGAGAGTGTGGCTTAGCACGTGGTGTAGGCAAGAGAGTGTGGCTTAGCACGTGGTGTAGGCAAGAAAGTGTGGCTTAGCACGTGGTGTAGGCAAGAGAGTGTGGCTTAGCACGTGGTGTAGGCAAGAGAGTGTGGCTTAGCACGTGGTGTAGGCAAGAGAGTGTGGCTTAGCACGTGGTGTAGGCAAGAGAGTGTGGCTTAGCACGTGGTGTAGGCAAGAGAGTGTGGCTTAGCACGTGGTGTAGGCAAGAGAGTGTGGCTTAGCACGTGGTGTAGGCAAGAGAGTGTGGCTTAGCACGTGGTGTAGGCAAGAGAGTGTGGCTTAGCACGTGGTGTAGGCAAGAGAGTGTGGCTTAGCACGTGGTGTAGGCAAGAGAGTGTGGCTTAGCACGTGGTGTAGGCAAGAGAGTGTGGCTTAGCACGTGGTGTAGGCAAGAGAGTGTGGATTAGCACGTGGTGTGGGCAAGAGTGTGTGGATTAGCACGTGGTGTGGGCAAGAGTGTGTGGGTTGGCACGTGGTGTGGGCAAGAGTGTGTGTTAGCACGTGGTGTGGGCAAGAGTGTGTGGATTAGCACGTTGTGTGGGCAAGAGTGTGTGGGTTAGCATGTGGTGTGGGCAAGAGTGTGTGGATTAGCACGTGGTGTGGGCAAGAGTGTGTGGGTTAGCACGTGATGTAGGCAAGAGAGTGTGGCTTAGCACGTGGTGTAGGCAAGAGAGTGTGGCTTAGCACGTGATGTAGGCAAGAGAGTGTGGCTTAGCACGTGGTGTAGGCAAGAGAGTGTGGCTTAGCACGTGGTGTAGGCAAGAAAGTGTGGCTTAGCACGTGGTGTAGGCAAGAGAGTGTGGCTTAGCACGTGGTGTAGGCAAGAGAGTGTGGCTTAGCACGTGGTGTAGGCAAGAGAGTGTGGCTTAGCACGTGGTGTAGGCAAGAGAGTGTGGCTTAGCACGTGGTGTAGGCAAGAGAGTGTGGCTTAGCACGTGATGTAGGCAAGAGAGTGTGGCTTAGCACGTGGTGTAGGCAAGAGAGTGTGGCTTAGCACGTGATGTAGGCAAGAGAGTGTGGCTTAGCACGTGGTGTAGGCAAGAGAGTGTGGCTTAGCACGTGGTGTAGGCAAGAGAGTGTGGCTTAGCACGTGGTGTAGGCAAGAGAGTGTGGCTTAGCACGTGGTGTAGGCAAGAGAGTGTGGCTTAGCACGTGGTGTAGGCAAGAAAGTGTGGCTTAGCACGTGGTGTAGGCAAGAGAGTGTGGCTTAGCACGTGTTGTAGGCAATAGAGTGTGGCTTAGCACGTGGTGTAGGCAAGAAAGTGTGGCTTAGCACGTGGTGTAGGCAAGAGAGTGTGGCTTAGCACGTGGTGTAGGCAAGAAAGTGTGGCTTAGCACGTGGTGTAGGCAAGAGAGTGTGGCTTAGCACGTGGTGTAGGCAAGAGAGTGTGGCTTAGCACGTGGTGTAGGCAAGAAAGTGTGGCTTAGCACGTGGCGTAGGCAAGAGAGTGTGGCTTAGCACGTGGTGTAGGCAAGAGAGTGTGGCTTAGCACGTGGTGTAGGCAAGAAAGTGTGGCTTAGCACGTGGTGTAGGCAAGAGAGTGTGGCTTAGCACGTGGTGTAGGCAAGAGAGTGTGGCTTAGCACGTGGTGTAGGCAAGAGAGTGTGGCTTAGCACGTGGTGTAGGCAAGAGAGTGTGGCTTAGCACGTGGTGTAGGCAAGAGAGTGTGGCTTAGCACGTGGTGTAGGCAAGAGAGTGTGGCTTAGCACGTGGTGTAGGCAAGAGAGTGTGGCTTAGCACGTGGTGTAGGCAAGAGAGTGTGGCTTAGCACGTGGTGTAGGCAAGAGAGTGTGGCTTAGCACGTGGTGTAGGCAAGAGAGTGTGGCTTAGCACGTGGTGTAGGCAAGAGAGTGTGGCTTAGC
>NC_091342.1:8071734-8074234 GCF_038502225.1 Cherax quadricarinatus | reverse complement strand
TGGTGATGGTTGCCGATATGATGCTTTCCAGGGCATAGTTCTAGCTGCTCAGTCAAATTATGTTCCAAATAGGGAAATCAGATCAAACAAAAATGATCCTAAATGGATGAACAATAGATTAAAATATCTGATTGGTCAAAAGATAGGCATATATAGGCAAATCAAAAGAGGAGAGGGGCAATTAAGAAATCGATATATTCAGTTAAAGAGAGAAATAAAAAAGGGAATTAGAAAAGCAAAAAGAGATTATGAGGTTAAAGTTGCAAGAGAATCGAAGACTAACCCAAAAGGATTCTTTCAGGTATACAGAAGTAAGATCAGGGACAAGATAGGCCCACTCAAAAGTTCCTCGGGTCAGCTCACTGACAGTGATAAGGAAATGTGTAGAATTTTTAACACATACTTCCTCTCAGTTTTTACACAGGAGGATACCAGTGATATTCCAGTAATGATAAATTATGTAGAACAGGACGATAATAAACTGTGCACTATTAGGGTCACAAGTGACATGGTCCTTAGGCAAATAGATAAATTAAAACCTAACAAATCCCCAGGCCCTGATGAACTGTATGCAAGGGTTCTAAAGGAATGTAAAGAGGAGCTTAGCACACCTTTGGCTAATCTTTTCAACATATCACTACAAACTGGCATGGTGCCAGATAAGTGGAAAATGGCAAATGTGATACCTATTTTCAAAACAGGTGACAGGTCCTTAGCTTCGAACTATAGACCAATAAGCCTAACCTCCATAGTGGGAAAATTTATGGAATCAATAATTGCCGAGGCAGTTCGTAGCCACCTTGAAAAGCATAAATTAATCAACGAATCTCAGCATGGTTTTACAAAGGGACGTTCCTGCCTTACGAATTTATTAACTTTTTTCACTAAGGTATTTGAGGAGGTAGATCATGGTAACGAATATGATATTGTGTATATGGACTTCAGTAAGGCTTTTGACAGGGTCCCACATCAGAGACTATTGAGGAAAATTAAAGCACATGGAATAGGAGGAGAAATTTTTTCCTGGATAGAGGCATGGTTGACAAATAGGCAGCAGAGAGTTTGCATAAATGGGGAGAAATCAGAGTGGGGAAGCGTCACGAGCGGTGTTCCACAGGGGTCAGTGTTGGGCCCCCTGCTGTTCACAATCTACATAAACGACATAGATGAGGGCATAAAGAGCGACATCGGCAAGTTTGCCGATGACACCAAAATAGGCCGTCGAATTCATTCTGACGAGGACATTCGAGCACTCCAGGAAGATTTGAATAGACTGATGCAGTGGTCGGAGAAGTGGCAGATGCAGTTTAATATAGACAAATGCAAAGTTCTAAATGTTGGACAGGACAATAACCATGCCACATATAAACTAAATAATGTAGATCTTAATATTACGGATTGCGAAAAAGATTTAGGAGTTCTGGTTAGCAGTAATCTGAAACCAAGACAACAGTGCATAAGTGTTCGCAATAAAGCTAATAGAATCCTTGGCTTCATATCAAGAAGCATAAATAATAGGAGTCCTCAGGTTGTTCTTCAACTCTATACATCCTTGGTTAGGCCTCATTTAGATTATGCTGCACAGTTTTGGTCACCGTATTACAGAATGGATATAAATTCTCTGGAAAATGTACAAAGGAGGATGACAAAGATGATCCCATGTATCAGAAACCTTCCCTATGAGGATAGACTAAGGGCCCTGAAACTGCACTCTCTAGAAAGACGTAGAATTAGGGGGGATATGATTGAGGTTTATAAGTGGAAGACAGGAATAAATAAAGGGGATGTAAATAGTGTGCTGATAATATCTAGCCTAGACAGGACTCGCAGCAATGGTTTTAAGTTGGAAAAATTCAGATTCAGGAGGGATATAGGAAAGTACTGGTTTGGTAATAGAGTTGTGGATGAGTGGAACAAACTCCCAAGTACCGTTATAGAGGCCAGAACGTTGTGTAGCTTTAAAAATAGGTTGGATAAATACATGAGTAGATGTGGGTGGGTGTGAGTTAGACCTGATAGCTTGTGCTAACGGGTCGGTTGCCGTGTTCCTCCCTTGAGTCAATGTGACCTGACCTGACTAGGTTGGGTGCATTGGCTTAAGCCGGTAGGGACTTGGACCTGCCTCGCATGGGCCAGTAGGCCTTCTGCAGTGTTCCTTCGTTCTTATGTTCTTATGTTCTTATGTAAGGCGCTGGGGGGTAGAGGGTAAGGCGGAAGGGGGGGGGGGTAGAGGGTAAATATATATACTAATATTTGTATCTTTCGGTTTTGCCAAAAAAAAAAAAATGTGGAAAATTACTGCGTAACATAGCAAGAGTTAATTTAGTAGATGTTATAGGTTGGTTGATGGGGTTTAAAACCTGTCTACTACACGAGGGTCGTTAGGGTTGCACATCAACCCTAATAGGGATTCAAGGTTTATGTCTCTCAGTGTATATACCAAGATATATACACCTCGCAATATATATATATATATATATATATATATATATATATATAT
>NC_091342.1:8036734-8066734 GCF_038502225.1 Cherax quadricarinatus | reverse complement strand
GAAACACCCGGCCAGTGAAACACCCGGCCAGTGAAACACCCGGCCAGTGAAACACCCGGCCAGTGAAACATCCGGCCAGTGAAACACCCGGCCAGTGAAACACCCGGCCAGTGAAACACCCGGCCAGTGAAACATCCGGCCAGTGAAACATCCGGCCAGTGAAACACCCGGCCAGTGAAACACCCGGCCAGTGAAACACCCGGCCAGTGAAACACCCGGCCAGTGAAACACCCGGCCAGTGAAACACCCGGCCAGTGAAACACCCGCCCAGTGAAACACCCGGCCAGTGAAACACCCGGCCAGTGAAACATCCGGCCAGTGAAACACCCGGCCAGTGAAACACCCGGCCAGTGAAACACCCGGCCAGTGAAACACCCGGCCAGTGAAACACCCGGCCAGTGAAACACCCGGCCAGTGAAACACCCGGCCAGTGAAACATCCGGCCAGTGAAACATCCGGCCAGTGAAACACCCGGCCAGTGAAACACCCGGCCAGTGAAACATCCGGCCAGTGAAACACCCGGCCAGTGAAACACCCGGCCAGTGAAACACCCGGCCAGTGAAACACCCGGCCAGTGAAACACCCGGCCAGTGAAACACCCGGCCAGTGAAACATCCGGCCAGTGAAACACCCGGCCAGTGAAACACCCGGCCAGTGAAACATCCGGCCAGTGAAACATCCGGCCAGTGAAACATCCGGCCAGTGAAACACCCGGCCAGTGAAACATCCGGCCAGTGAAACACCCGGCCAGTGAAACATCCGGCCAGTGAAACATCCGGCCAGTGAAACATCCGGCCAGTGAAACATCCGGCCAGTGAAACACCCGGCCAGTGAAACATCCGGCCAGTGAAACACCCGGCCAGTGAAACATCCGGCCAGTGAAACATCCGGCCAGTGAAACACCCGCCCAGTGAAACATCCGGCCAGTGAAACACCCGGCCAGTGAAACACCCGGCCAGTGAAACACCCGCCCAGTGAAACACCCGGCCAGTGAAACACCCGGCCAGTGAAACACCCGGCCAGTGAAACACCCGGCCAGTGAAACACCCGGCCAGTGAAACACCCGCCCAGTGAAACACCCGCCCAGTGAAACACCCGCCCAGTGAAACACCCGGCCAGTGAAACACCCGGCCAGTGAAACACCCGGCCAGTGAAACACCCGGCCAGTGAAACACCCGGCCAGTGAAACACCCGCCCAGTGAAACACCCGCCCAGTGAAACACCCGCCCAGTGAAACACCCGGCCAATGAAACACCCGGCCAGTGAAACACCCGGCCAGTGAAACACCCGGCCAGTGAAACACCCGGCCAGTGAAACACCCGGCCAGTGAAACACCCGGCCAGTGAAACATCCGGCCAGTGAAACACCCGGCCAGTGAAACACCCGGCCAGTGAAACACCCGGCCAGTGAAACACCCGGCCAGTGAAACCTTCTCTTTTACTCACACCTCTTCTCTTCTCCTACCTATCTACCTTTTCTCCTACCTACCTACCTACCTTCTCTCTCGCCTATCTACCTTCTCTCCTACCTACCTACCTTCTTCTCTCCTGCCTACCTACCTTCTCTCCTACCTACCTTCCTACCTTGTCTCTCACCTATCTACCTTCTCTCTCACCTATCTACCATCTCTCCTACCAACCTTCTTCTCTCCTACCTACCGTCTTCTTCTCTCTCCCCGTCTCTATTCATATCACGTTATAACATGGTGCCCATGGCACCATTGGTGTCACTAGTGGCACCGTGGGTGGCACTCTTGGTAGCACTGTGGGTGGCACCATGACACTATCGTTGTTACCATCGCTGGCACTGTTCATAGCACCGTGGGTAGCCCCATGGGTGGCACCGTGAGTGGCACCTTGGGTGGCACTTTGGTATGCATGATTGAGCCAGGGGCCACGGGTGATTTGCTCAGTGACCTTTCCCTTCGTTATCTGCTAAAGTGTTAGCTCAGGCGTCAGCAGGGGTAAGAAAGAAGTGTCTGGACAGGAAGGTAGTATCAGCACTGAGAGGTCAGTGCCAGGTACTCACGTCAATATTACCACTGACACAGGTCAGTACGAGGTACTCAGGTCAGTATTACCAATGACACAGGTCAGTGCCAGGTACTCAGGTCAGTATTACCACTGACACAGGCCAATACCAAGTGCTCAGGTCAGTATTACCAATGATACAGGTCAGTGCCAGGTACTCAGGTCAGTATTACCACTGACACAGGTCAGTACCAGGTATTTTGCTCCAGCCAATTCCCTCCCTGTGATCTTGTCTGCTTGGACCTCCTCCTCTTTTCTGCAACATTGCGAGCGCCTGATAAAGCGTTGATTGCAACACGATAGGCCTAGAGCTACCATTCAACTCCCCCCGTAATTGTCATGTACACACTAAGGGGAGAGATGAGCTAAGATCACACACACTATCATGTACGCAACAATATATAAAGCAACCAAGACCCTTCACGTTAGTTTGACACCAATGAACTGAGAACAGTTGTCGTAGCGATCCAGGTGTCTCACCGCGGGACACCAAGCCACGTACTGCGGACTGGGAGAAAACAAAAGGCTAAAACGAATAGAGACGAAAGTCAAGACATGGGGCAACACTTAACAAAAGTAAGTCTACTCAGAGCCTTCAAAACACAGTTAAATCCTAGAACTAAAGAACACTATTGTTTACGTCGACTGCTGGGAGGGTGTAGGTGAAGCGAGGAGACGATAGTCACCTCCGCTTAGGAAAAGAAGTGAGAAGAGAAGAGAAACCTCTAAGAAGAGAGAGGAAACATAGCAGATGACAAAACATTGAAAAATTAAGATAATTCTCTCACTAGATGAAGCCACTTACGGCCCCTCTCAAGAGAAGACTGAAGACCCCAATAATTAGCTACCTGGAGTCTACCTGGACTAAGGACTAAACTCACACGAATTAAATAAACACTGTAATTTTGTCGTTGACCATTCTTACCATAGAAACAGTTGAGTGCCAGGCACTCTGATCAATATTCTTACCACTACGACAGAGTTACTGTATTTTTGAGAAGTTCGACTTACCGTCACGCCAAACACACATACATAATAGATTCTCTGTATCCTCGAATGTCAGCCTTTAAGCATTTGTCAGATTTTTCTTCCTCCAAAATTTCTGTTGCATTTCGCTCGTATCTCGATAATGCGTCGTCCGATTGTCTTCACATTACCCCACGCTGGTGTATGGTAACCAGCACAAAAATTCCGGGAACAATTGTCGTCGTAGGTAACCTAGGACTAAACCTGTAGAACCCATTGCTGTATGACCTGAGTGGGTTTAGCGCTTCTATTGATTATAATAATATAGAACCCAGCAACCTAAAATGGGTCTGATAACCTGCAAAATCCTCCGCAGTGTAGCTTCAGACGTTCGGAAAAGTCGCTTCTAGATTCGACCCGGCGGAGAATGCAAGTCAAGTGTGTATGCGGAAACTCACAGTTTAATGAACGGTATTACAACCCAGGAATCCAAAGGCCTGTTATCCTGGGTGTAAAGGGAGCAAAATAAACACAGCAGAAAAACTTTTGACTTATATTATCCTTCACCAAGTAAGAACAGAAGTATGTACACTATATATACTATGTACAGCAATAGGTATTAGTGCACTCCACGGTAAGCAAGGCAGAATAGAAGCCACTAGAGACCAGACCGTGCTTCAACCAGCTCTAGAATGGGAATGAAAAGGACAGACAGGTGTGTGGTACTCACAACACCTCTGCGATTGTCAAAGCCATCTTCTCATTGGCTAGAACCTAGGTACTGATTGAACGATAGGGCCCCATCATCAACCCTTAGCACCTGGTTCGCTGGTTGGGGGAGATAGACTTTCAATGAGGGCGTGTACATGCGCCGAATAAAAGTTACGTGCTCTTTGCATGCCACAAACGGCCTTAATATATAATGATTGATGCATCTTATGGCCAGGATAGTAGCCATTCACTCTAGTTTACACCTTGTTTGCAATAC
The DNA here is from genome assembly GCF_038502225.1 of Cherax quadricarinatus. Taxonomy (NCBI): domain Eukaryota; kingdom Metazoa; phylum Arthropoda; class Malacostraca; order Decapoda; family Parastacidae; genus Cherax; species Cherax quadricarinatus. The sequence continues at coordinate 8,062,750 of NC_091342.1, read as the reverse complement.
TTAGATATCTTTGTTGAGGAAACGCTTAGCCACACAGTGTCTTCATCAGTCCATTGCAGAAAATGGTGAAGATCAGGAGTTTGAGGTAATTAGTCCCTCAGCCAAATAGTTGACTGAAGCGTAGAATAGTTTGACTTCGTTCCATAACTGGGGAATGACTCTTCTGATCGTCTTCAAAATTTACAGAAATTTCAAAACAATCCTCCTCGTCATCCTCCTCTTTCTTCTTCTTCCTCGTTACTACGCAGTTGTTGGTTTAGGTACACAAGGAAGAGAATTTCTTCCTGGCTAACTCAGAGCGCCTCATCGATCTCACGCTTAAACCTTCCTTCCTTCCTTCCTTCCTTCCTTCCTTCTTCTTTCTTCCTTCTTCCTCACTCTTCCATCTATCTTTCTTATTCTCCCTCTTCCTCTGATTCCTTCTCATTTCTTCTCCCTTTTCCATCTATCTAGAGTACTCTGAGGATCTCTCTCTCTGTCTCTATCTCTGTCTGTCTGTCTGTCTGTCTGTCTGTCTCTCTCTCTCTCTCTCTCTCTCTCTCTCTCTCTCTCTCTCTCTCTCTCTCTCTCTCTCTCTCTCTCTCTCTTTCTTTCTCTCTCTCTCTCTCTTTCTTTCTCTTCCTGGATCAATCCATCAAGGTTGTCGCCACAACTTGTTAAAGGTCACATCCACTAAAGGTCAAAAGGTCACCTAGTTCATTCAGACGACAGAAGGTCGAAAGTTACATCCTGGCGAGCAGAGTGACAGACCATGCTAACATTTCGACCACTGTTTAGAAAGCCTGACGATATCCCCCTCCCCTTTCCCCGGGCTGTCACCGCTAATGTGACCACCCACTGTGACCTGGTGTGGCCCCTGACTTTAACATCTACTTACATAATCATTGCAAGGACAGGTGACCTCAGCTGTTTTGCTCAACATTTGCAACAATACTAGTCCTGTACATGTATGGTACACAGTACTAACAAGATGAAGACTCAGACACATGTTGCACGTGTCAGCAGTATTAGTCTAGAACTAGCAAGCTCCTGTCTACCTCTTGAACGAGGCACTGACAGCCGCCAGGGGTGTTATGGTTGTCGCACCATTGTTACCTCTATTGTTACCTGCACACCATTGCACCTTGAAGAACAATGGAGCCAGAGGCTCCTAGAGCAACATATTGGTCGGGCACGTGAGTTACACTGGTGGCGGTGCACATATGTGTTGTGACACTCCCGTGTGTCTCCACCTGGAGTGTTCTTACCCTCACGATATTAAATTTCAGGGAAAAAATTGATAAATAAAAGAGATGGGGGAGGTGTGTGTGTGTGTGTGTGTGTGTGTGTGTGTGTGTGTGTGTGTGTGTGTGTGTGTGTTTGTGTTTGTTTTTGTTTTACAGAAAACTAAGCGGTTTATTAAGAAATAAAAATTAACATTAACACAACAGAGCAACAACACGAATTTCTGAAAATAAATGACGACCCAAACTGTTGCAGCTGTAACTTGAACACTGAGTTGGTGAACACTGACGTGAACACTGAGTTGGTGAACACTGACGTGAACACTGAGTTGGTGAACACTGACGTGAACACTGAGTTGGTGAACACTGACGTGAACACTGAGTTGGTGAACACTGACGTGAACACTGAGTTGGTGAACACTGACGTGAACACTGAGTTGGTGAACACTGACGTGAACACTGAGTTGGTGAACACTGACGTGAACACTGAGTTGGTGAACACTGACGTGAACACTGAGTTGGTGAACACTGAGTTGGTGAACACTGAGTTGGTGAACACTGACGTGAACACTGAGTTGGTGAACACTGACGTGAACACTGAGTTGGTGAACACTGACGTGAACACTGAGTTGGTGAACACTGAGTTGGTGAACACTGACGTGAACACTGAGTTGGTGAACACTGACGTGAACACTGAGTTGGTGAACACTGACGTGAACACTGAGTTGGTGAACACTGACGTGAACACTGAGTTGGTGAACACTGACGTGAACACTGAGTTGGTGAACACTGACGTGAACACTGAGTTGGTGAACACTGAGTTGGTGAACACTGACGTGAACACTGAGTTGGTGAACACTGAGTTGGTGAACACTGACGTGAACACTGAGTTGGTGAACACTGACGTGAACACTGAGTTGGTGAACACTGACGTGAACACTGAGTTGGTCAACACTGACGTGAACACTGAGTTGGTGAACACTGACGTGAACACTGAGTTGGTGAACACTGACGTGAACACTGAGTTGGTGAACACTGACGTGAACACTGAGTTGGTGAACACTGAGTTGGTGAACACTGACGTGAACACTGAGTTGGTGAACACTGACGTGAACACTGAGTTGGTGAACACTGACGTGAACACTGAGTTGGTGAACACTGAGTTGGTGAACACTGACGTGAACACTGAGTTGGTGAACACTGACGTGAACACTGAGTTGGTGAACACTGACGTGAACACTGAGTTGGTGAACACTGACGTGAACACTGAGTTGGTGAACACTGAGTTGGTGAACACTGACGTGAACACTGAGTTGGTGAACACTGACGTGAACACTGAGTTGGTGAACACTGACGTGAACACTGAGTTGGTGAACACTGGGGTGGTGAACACTGGGGTAGAGGTGAACACTGGGGTGGTGAACACTGGGGTGGAGGTGAACACTGGGGTGGTGAACACTGGGGTGGAGGTGAACACTGGGGTGGAGGTGAACACTGGGGTAGAGGTGAACATTGGGGTGGTGAACACTGGGGTAGAGGTGAACACTGGGGTGGTGAACACTGGGGTGGAGGTGAACACTGGGGTGGAGGTAAACACTGGGGTGGAGGTGAACACTGGGGTGGTGGTACACACTGGGGTGGAGGTAAACACTGGGGTGGTGGTGAACACTGGGGTGGTGGTAAACACTGGGGTGGAGGTGAACACTGGGGTGGTGGTAAACACTGGGGTGGAGGTGAACACTGGGGTGGTGGTAAACACTGGGGTGGTGGTAAACACTGGGGTGGTGGTGAACACTGGGGTGGAGGTAAACACTGGGGTGGAGGTGAACACTGGGGTGGTGGTAAACACTGGGGTGGTGGTAAACACTGGGGTGGAGGTGAACACTGGGGTGGAGGTAAACACTGGGGTGGAGGTGAACACTGGGGTGGTGGTAAACACTGGGGTGGAGGTAAACACTGGGGTGGTGCTAAACACTGGGGTGGAGGTAAACACTGGGGTGGAGGTAAACACTGGGGTGGTGGTAAACACTGGGGTGGTGGTACACACTGGGGTGGAGGTAAACACTGGGGTGGAGGTAAACACTGGGGTGGTGGTAAACACTGGGGTGGTGGTAAACACTGGGGTGGTGGTGAACACTGGGGTGGAGGTAAACACTGGGGTGGAGGTGAACACTGGGGTGGTGAACACTGGGGTGGAGGTAAACACTGGGGTGGTGGTAAACACTGGGGTGGTGGTAAACACTGGGGTGGTGGTGAACACTGGGGTGGAGGTGAACACTGGGGTGGTGGTAAACACTGGGGTGGAGGTAAACACTGGGGTGGTGCTAAACACTGGGGTGGAGGTAAACACTGGGGTGGAGGTAAACACTGGGGTGGTGGTAAACACTGGGGTGGTGGTAAACACTGGGGTGGTGGTAAACACTGGGGTGGTGGTAAACACTGGGGTGGAGGTAAACACTGGGGTGGAGGTAAACACTGGGGTGGTGGTAAACACTGGGGTGGTGGTAAACACTGGGGTGGTGGTAAACACTGGGGTGGAGGTAAACACTGGGGTGGAGGAGGTAAACACTGGAGGTAAACACTGGGGTGGAGGTAAACACTGGGGTGGTGGTAAACACTGGGGTGGTGGTAAACACTGGGGTGGAGGTAAACACTGGGGTGGAGGTAAACACTGGTGTGGAGGTGAACACTGGGGTGGAGGTAAACACTGGGGTGGAGGTAAACACTGGTGTGGAGGTGAACACTGGGGTGGAGGTAAACACTGGGGTGGAGGTAAACACTGGGGTGGAGGTAAACACTGGGGTGGTGGTAAACACTGGGGTGGAGGTAAACACTGGGGTGGTGGTAAACACTGGGGTGGAGGTAAACACTGGGGTGGTGGTAAACACTGGGGTGGAGGTAAACACTGGGGTGGAGGTAAACACTGGGGTGGTGGTAAACACTGGGGTGGTGGTAAACACTGGGGTGGAGGTAAACACTGGGGTGGAGGTAAACACTGGGGTGGTGGTAAACACTGGTGTGGAGGTGAACACTGGGGTGGAGGTAAACACTGGGGTGGTGGTAAACACTGGAACACTGTGGACTGGGGTGGAGGTAAACACTGGGGTGGAGGTAAACACTGGGGTGGAGGTAAACACTGGTGTGGAGGTGAACACTGGGGTGGAGGTAAACACTGGGGTGGAGGTAAACACTGGTGTGGAGGTAAACACTGGGGTGGAGGTAAACACTGGGGTGGAGGTAAACACTGGGGTGGAGGTAAACACTGGGGTGGAGGTAAACACTGGTGTGGAGGTAAACACTGGGGTGGAGGTAAACACTGGGGTGGAGGTAAACACTGGGGTGGAGGTAAACACTGGGGTGGAGGTAAACACTGGTGTGGAGGTGAACACTGGGGTGGAGGTAAACACTGGGGTGGAGGTAAACACTGGTGTGGAGGTGAACACTGGGGTGGTGGTAAACACTGGGGTGGAGGTAAACACTGGTGTGGAGGTGAACACTGGGGTGGAGGTAAACACTGGGGTGGAGGTGAACACTGGTGTGGAGGTGAACACTGGGGTGGAGGTAAACACTGGGGTGGAGGTAAACACTGGGGTGGTGGTAAACACTGGGGTGGAGGTAAACACTGGTGTGGAGGTGAACACTAGGGTGGAGGTAAACACTGGGGTGGAGGTAAACACTGGTGTGGAGGTGAACACTGGTGTGGAGGTGAACACTGGTGTGGAGGTGAACACTGGGGTGGAGGTAAACACTGGGGTGGAGGTGAACACTGGTGTGGAGGTGAACACTGGTGTGGAGGTGAACACTGGGGTGGTGGTAAACACTGGGGTGGTGGTAAACACTGGGGTGGAGGTAAACACTGGTGTGGAGGTGAACACTGGGGTGGAGGTAAACACTGGGGTGGAGGTAAACACTGGGGTGGAGGTGAACACTGGGGTGGAGGTAAACACTGGGGTGGAGGTAAACACTGGGGTGGAGGTGAACACTGGGGTGGAGGTAAACACTGGGGTGGTGGTAAACACTGGGGTGGAGGTAAACACTGGTGTGGAGGTAAACACTGGGGTGGAGGTAAACACTGGTGTGGAGGTGAACACTGGGGTGGAGGTAAACACTGGGGTGGAGGTAAACACTGGTGTGGAGGTGAACATTATGGTTCAAGTCAGGTGAACAAGCCTCGCGCGATATTAATAAAGTTTTCCATCTTTCTTTCAGGAATTTAATCTAGTGTTCACGACCCTCAGCATCGCTGCAAATTTTCACGTCAGGAAGTTAGTTCAGAGTTTGTAATTCATTACTGTAACCTTTTTTAGGGGGCCTTTTGGGGAGGGGGGATCTAAGTGCATTATTACCTATAAGGGAGTTAGAGAGTGTGCAAATCTCTCTCTCTCTCTCTCTCTCTCTCTCTCTCTCTCTCTCTCTCTCTCTCTCTCTCTCTTTCTGTCTCACTGATGAGCGGTACGGTAGAGATTTCAGAGATGTGATCAACTTCGTTTACACCTCACTCAGCGCCTCTTGTTACACCCTCTTCACCTCTGCCTTTTCACTCTGGTATCCTGAGCTTGGTTCTCCCTCTCACAGCTCGAGACAGAGTTCTGACATATATCAAAGCTCATTGCTACTGCTAAACTCCAAGCTCTGTCACATTAAGGAGTGATTTCAATTAGCACTCAGATATCACACCACTGACTGGTTACAGACTTTGTCAAAAACAATGGCTGACTGAGAGATTGCCGGAAATATCAAAACAATACTTGACTGAGAGACTTCCAGAGATATCAAAACAATACTTGACAGAGAGAGACTTCCAGAGATATCAAAACAATACTTGACAGAGAGAGACTTCCAGAGATATCAAAACAATACTTGACTGAGAGACTTCCAGAGATATCAAAACAATACTTGACAGAGAGAGACTTCCAGAGATATCAAAACAATACTTGACCGAGAGACTTCCAGAGATATCAAAACAATACTTGACCGAGAGACTTCCAGAGATATCAAAACAATACTTGACTGAGAGACTTCCAGAGATATCACAACAATACTTGACTGAGAGACTTCCAGAGATATCAAAACAATACTTGACTGAGAGACTTCCAGAGATATCACAACAATACTTGACTGAGAGACTTCCAGAGATATCACAACAATACTTGACTGAGAGACTTCCAGAGATATCAAAACAATACTTGCTGAGAGACTTCCAGAGATATCACAACAATACTTGACTGAGAGACTTCCAGAGATATCAAAACAATACTTGACTGAGAGACTTCCAGAGATATCACAACAATACTTGACTGAGAGACTTCCAGAGATATCAAAACAATACTTGACCGAGAGACTTCCAGAGATATCACAACAATACTTGACTGAGAGACTTCCAGAGATATCAAAACAATACTTGACCGAGAGACTTCCAGAGATATCAAAACAATACTTGACTGAGAGACTTCCAGAGATATCACAACAATACTTGACTGAGAGACTTCCAGAGATATCACAACGATTGCAGTATCAAAATCTTGATATATTACAAAACTGAAAGTGGTATTCCTTTCACTCCCCAGAGCTGTCAGCCTCGTCTAACAGTGCGGCCGGAAATCCGTTGTGTATCAGGCGATTAAACATTCCGTCAACATCGTCTGTTCACCCAGACGCAAGTTCCGTGTGGATAGCGTTCCTGCCGCAGCTGTCAGCCATCAGCGGGTAATACACACATTAGATGAATCTTCCTTTAAGACAACGTTTCGCCCACAGAAAGGTCTCATTGAGCGAGTCAGAATCGCATCGTTTCACGAGCACCTTTAACACCAATTCCAACCCAGTTTGTCGAATTGAAAGCTACTCAGGAGGACTTTATTCAGGAAATAAAAATCTTAAAGCCACACACACACACACACACACACATATATATATATATACGTATATATATATATATATATATATATATATATATATATATATATATATATATATATATATATATATATATATATATATATATATATATATACCTTTGCCATCTTCAGAGGTAAATTTTGAGTCTCTACCTGCACGTCTACCCGTCCCGTACATCTATCCGCACATCTACCTGCACATCTACCCGCACATCTACCTGTACATCTACCTGTACATCTACCCGCATATTTACCCACACATCTACCCACACATCTACCCACACATCTACCCACACATCTACCCACACATCTACCCACACATCTACCCACACATCTTAGCGCACATCTACCCGCACATCTACCTGCGACGTTGATAGACCGATCAATAATAACTCACAGCGACGTGACTTATCGCATATGACGGAGCCTACTCCAGGTGGAGGGTTCGGGGTAAGTCTACTCCAGGCGTGGAACCTGTGAAGGGTGAGCCTATGTCGGGTGATGAAGTAGAGAGAGGGAGAGAGAGAGAGCAGGTGAGGGGAAAGGAAGGGAGGAAGGAAGGGAGAAAGGAAGGGAGGAAGGAAGGGAGGAAGGAAGGGAGGAAGGAAGGGAGAAAGGAAGGGAGGAAGGAAGGGAGGAAGGAAGGGAGGAAGGAAGGGAGGAAGGAAGGGAGGGAGTATAAATGTAATATGTCTCAATTTTCTGGTCAAACAAGGCCAGTATTGTGTTGTGGTTTTAATGCCTTTTTCAGTTTGTTTTTGCTGCTGGAGGTGATTGTTGCGTTGTTTGCAAGGTGAAGGTTGTTTGTGCCAGTGTTTGCAAGACGTGCCACCCTGTGTATGACCCTGTGTACGACCCTGTGTATGACCCTGTGTATGACCCTGTCTCAATTTTCTGTAGGCCAGTATTGTGTTGTGGTTTTAATGACCCTGTGTATGTGCCACCCTGTGTGATACGATACGACCCTGTGTATGACCCTGTGTACGACCCTGTGTATGTGTGTGTATATACAACACCAGCCGTCACCTGGGCGGGGCTATCCTGGTCATATTTTTCAACTCGACGTAGATAACGAGTGTATAATATATTGATAACAAATGGATAACATAGAAAACAAAATGTATATCACATACATAGATGTTATTTAGATAGCAAGTATATAACACAAATATATAACACATACAAAACACATAGTGTAGTCACGTAACACAGGTGTATATGGAGTCTCGTTACTTAACACAGGTACACAGGTGTAAGTCACTGGAGTGTCGTCACTTAACACAGGTGTAAGTCACTGGAGTGTCGCCACTTAACAAAGGTGCAAGTCACTGGAGTCTCGTTACTTAACACAGGTGTAAGTCACTGGAGTGTCGCCACTTAACAAAGGTGTAAGTCATTGGAGTGTCGTCACTTAACACAGGTGTAAGTCACTGGAGTATCGTCACTTAACACAGGTGTAAGTCACTGGAGTGTCGTCACTTAACAAAGGTGTAAGTCACTGGAGTCTCGTTACTTAACAAAGGTGTAAGTCACTGGAGTGTCGTCACTTAACAAAGGTGTAAGTCACTGGAGTATCGTTACTTAACAAAGGTGTAAGTCACTGGAGTGTCGTCACTTAACACAGGTGTAAGTCACTGGAGTGTCGTCACTTAACACAGGTGTAAGTCACTGGAGTGTCGTCACTTAACACAGGTGTAAGTCACTGGAGTGTCGTCACTTAACACAGGTGTAAGTCACTGGAGTGTCGTCACTTAACAAAGGTGTAAGTCACTGGAGTGTCGTCACTTAACACAGGTGTAAGTCACTGGAGTGTCGTCACTTAACACAGGTGTAAGTCACTGGAGTATCGTCACTTAACAAAGGTATAAGTCACTGGAGTGTCGTCACTTAACAAAGGTTTAAGTCACTGGAGTGTCGTCACTTAACACAGGTGTAAGTCACTGGAGTATCGTCACTTAACAAAGGTATAAGTCACTGGAGTATCGTCACTTAACAAAGGTATACGTCACTGGAGTGTCGTCACTTAACATAGTTGTAAGTCACTGGAGTATCGTCACTTAACAAAGGTGTAAATCACTGGAGTGTCGTCACTTAACACAGGTGTAAGTCACTGGAGTGTCGTCACTTAACACAGGTGTAAGTCACTGGAGTGTCGTCACTTAACACACTTGTAAGTCACTGGAGTGTCGTCACTTAACACAGGTGTAAGTCACTGGAGTGTCGTCACTTAACACAGGTATAAGTCACTGGAGTGTCGTCACTTAACACAGGTGTAAGTCACTGGAGTATCGTCACTTAACACAGGTGTAAGTCACTGGAGTGTCGTCACTTAACAAAGGTGTAAGTCACTGGAGTCTCGTTACTTAACAAAGGTGTAAGTCACTGGAGTGTCGTCACTTAACACAGGTGTAAGTCACTGGAGTGTCGTTACTTAACACAGGTGTAAGTCACTGGAGTGTCGTCACTTAACACAGGTGTAAGTCACTGGAGTGTCGTCACTTAACACAGGTGTAAGTCACTGGAGTGTCGTTACTTAACACAGGTGTAAGTCACTGGAGTGTCGTTACTTAACACAGGTGTAAGTCACTGGAGTGTCGTCACTTAACACAGGTGTAAGTCACTGGAGTGTCGTTACTTAACACAGGTGTAAGTCACTGGAGTGTCGTTACTTAACACAGGTGTAAGTCACTGGAGTGTCGTCACTTAACACAGGTGTAAGTCACTGGAGTGTCGTTACTTAACACAGGTGTAAGTCACTGGAGTGTCGTTACTTAACACAGGTGTAAGTCACTGGAGTGTCGTTACTTAACACAGGTGTAAGTCACTGGAGTGTCGTCACTTAACACAGGTGTAAGTCACTGGAGTGTCGTCACTTAACACAGGTGTAAGTCACTGGAGTGTCGTTACTTAACACAGGTGTAAGTCACTGGAGTGTCGTCACTTCACGTGTGATGTCATTCTAAGTATTATTTACTTCAGGTGTTTATAATACACAAGAAGTAGCACATTACCTTTTTCTCTCAACAGACGGTAGGCTGAGGCACCTTCTTCGTCGTCACCACCTCCTCCCTCTTCTTCTCCCTCTTTTTCTCTCTCTTCTTCTCCCTCTTCTTCTTTTTCTTCCTTCATTTCTCGCCCCTGGCTGTGGTCGTGCCCGTGGAGGCGGAGGGGTCGTTATGACGGGTGGTGGTGCTGGTGGTGTGTGGTCGTCTGTGTTCCGTGTTCAGCTGCAGGAGACACACACCTTGGACCTCTACTACCAGGAGAACACCTCAGTGCACGAGAGCCACCACCTGGCACCCATACTCATCAGTCAGTGGCACCACTACCACCAGGTGAGTGGCACTACTACCACCATGTGAGTGGCACTACTGCCACCTGGTGAGTGGCACTACTACCACCAGGTGAGTGGCACTATTACCACCAGGTGAGTGGCACTACTACCACCAGGTGAGTGGCACTACTACTACCACCAGGTGAGTGGCACTACTACCACCAGGTGAGTGGCACTACTGCTGTCAGGTAGCACTGCTTGCGCGCCCTTCTTATGTCATCAGTTTTTGAGAGAGAGAGAGAGAGCGAGAGCGAGAGACATTTGCTTACTCACATTATATATCATTACATTAGATCTATGTAGAAATACTAACACAGATCGCCCGGGATCCCTTAATTATTCATCCTTAAAAAATCCCTTTGAATCCCTGTTTATATTTTCAGCAGCTGTTGTGCACCACCGAGACAGGTGAACCATCAGACACAATACTAGAACCTCGTAATTAATGTTGTATTAACCTAACTAACCGGCTTACTAACACCTTCAAACATAAACCAATGAGATCATTTTTGAGTGAAAACAGTGTGTGTATATGATGCAGGTGTTGAGGTGAGGCATCATTGTCAACATGTGAGGTGATGCAGGTGTTGAGGTCTAGTAGTGATAATGTGGTTAGTAACCCTCGGTAGAGGGTCCTTGTTGACGGTGAGGGGCTCTTGATTTAAGGAACTAGATCCAACATTTACCTTCTTGATTCAGACGGGTTTTCCTTTCATTCCCTCTCAGATGATAGGTGACTCCTACGGGTTTAGCGGTCCCCTCGCCATGAGTGTATTAAGAGTGGTCAACAGTTATTTAACAGTGAGTCACAGTTAGGTTATGGACTCAGGTGCAGTCTAGGTGACGTTCCTTCATAAACTAGGTGACGTGTCCTCAGACAGGTGACTGAGAATAACAAGGGAGGTGGTTAGGAATGATGCTGGTGGTGATGGTAGTTGTAGTAGTAATAGTAGTAGTAGTAGTAGTAGTAGTAGTAGTTGTTGTAGTAGTAGTAGTAGTAGCAGCAGCAGCAGTAGTACATATTATGTAATAAATTATACCTATTGGTAAAAAGAATGAAAAGATGGGGTGGTAGGGGAAGTGGAATATTCAAATGGCTTCAGGAAGAGATCCAAATATTCTTCCTTGAAGCCTTTTTATCCACTTCTCCGAGGCTATGGGTCACACACACACACACACACACACACACACAAAAGGGGGAACTACTCAGGCATGAGGAACTTCCTGCAAGACATTAAGTGGGAGAGGGAACTGACAGGAAAACCAGTACAAGAAATGATGGACTATGTGGCAACAAAATGCAAGGAGGCAGAGGAGAGGTTTGTTCCCAAGGGAAACAGAAATAATGGGAAGAACAGAACGAGTCCTTGGTTCACCCAAAGGTGTAGGGAGGCAAAAACTAGGTGTACTAGAGAATGGAAAAGGTACATAAGACAGAGAACTCAGGAAAATAAAGAGATTAGCCGAAGAGCCAGAAACGAATATGCACAGATAAGAAGGGAGGCTCAGCGACAATATGAAAATGACATAGCATCGAAAGTCAAGTCTGACCCGAAGCTGTTGTATAGCCACATCAGGAGGAAAACAACAGTCAAGGACCAGGTAATCAGACTGAGGAAGGGTGATGGGGAGTTCACAAGAAACGACCGAGAGGTATTTCAGGAGCTCAACACGAGATTTAAAGAAGTATTTACAGTGGAAACCAGTAGGACTCCAGGAAATCAGAACAGGGGGGCACACCAGCAAGTGCTGGATGAGGTACATATAACCAAGGAGGAGGTGAAGAAGCTGCTATGCGAACTTGACACCTCAAAGGCGGTGGGACCAGACATCTCTCCGTGGGTCCTTAAAGAGGGAGCAGAGATACTGTGTGTGCCATTAACAAAGATCTTCAACACATCAATTGAAACTGAGCAACTCCCTGAGGTATGGAAGATGGCAAATGTAGTCCCAATTTTTAGAAAGGGAGACAGACATGAGGCACTAAACTACAGACCTGGATCACTAACGTGTATAGTATGCAAAGTCATGGAGGAGATCATCAGGAGGAGAGTGGTGGAGCACCTGGAAAGAAACAAGTGTATAATTGACAACCAGCACGGTTTCAGGGAGGGAAAATTCTGTGTCACAAACCTACTGGAGTTTTATGACAAGGTGACATAAGTAAGACAAGAGAGAGAGGGGTAGATCGACTGCATTTTTTTGGACTGCAAGAAGGCCTTCGACACAGTTCCTCACAAGAGGTTACTGCAAAAGCTTGAGGATCAGGCACACATAACAGGAAAGGCACTGCAATGGGTCAGAGAATATCTGACAGGGAGGCAACAACGAGTCATGGTACGTGACGAGGTGTCAGAGTGGGCGCCTGTGACAAGTGGGGTTCCACAGAGGTCAGTCTTAGGACCTGTGCTGTTCTTGGTATATGTGAATGACATAACGGAAGGGATAGACTCAGAAGTGTCCTTGTTTGCAGATGATGTGAAGTTAATGAGGAGAATCAAATCGGATGAGGTTCAGGCAGGACTACAAAGAGACCTGGACAGGCTACAAGCCTGGTCCAGCAACTGGCTCCTTGAGTTTAACCCTGCCAAATGCAAAGTCATGAAGATTGGGGAAGGGCAAAGAAGACGTCAGACACAATATAGTTTAGATGGCCAAAGACTGCAAACCTCACTCAAGGAAAAAGATCTGGGAGTGAGTATAACACCGAGCATATCTCCTGAGGAGCACATCAATCAGATAACTACTGCAGCATACGGGCGCCTGGCAAACCTACGGATAGCGTTCCGATACCTCAGTAAGGATTCGTTCAAGACTCTGTACACCATTTACGTCAGGCCCATACTGGAGTATGCAGCACCAGTTTGGAACCCACACCTGGTCAAGCACGTCAAGAAGTTAGAGAAAGTACAAAGGTTTGCAACAAGGCTAGTCCCAGAGCTCAGGGGAATGTCGTACGAGGAAAGGTTGAGGGAAATCGGACTGACGACACTGGAGGACAGAAGAGTCATGGGAGACATGATAACGACATACAAGATACTGCGGGGAATAGACAAGGTGGACAGAGATAGGATGTTCCAGAGAGGGGACACAGGGACAAGGGGTCACAGCTGGAAGCTGAAGACTCAGACGAGTCACAGGGACGTTAGGAAGTATTTCTTCAGTCATAGAGTTGTCAGCAAGTGGAATAGCCTAGCAAGTGAAGTAGTGGAGGGAGGAACCATACATAGTTTTAAGAAGAGGTATGATACAGCTCAGGAAGCAGAGAGAGAGAGGACCTAGCAGTGATCAGTGAAGAGGCGGGGCCAGGAGCTGAGTCTCGACCCCTGCAACCACAATTAGGTGAATTAGGTGAGTACACACACACACACACACACACACACTATATATATATATATATATATATATATATATATATATATATATATATATATATATATATATATATATATATATATATATATATATATATATATATGTGTGTAAATATATATATATACATATATTAATATGGTTTCTATTGACGTGTGGCCATCAGAAGCGGGTGAGTGGTTGTGTACGTGCGAGGGAGATGACCTGCCAGACAGCTCCGAAGTACACCATGGACAAGACTACTCAGAAGTCTGCTACTCAGACAAGGGTGAGTATTTTTTTACTCCTCCCTATTGATTGTTCTCTCTGTTTCTCACCTCTACATCGCCTCTGTCTAATAGTTTATCTTCCTCTGTCTATTTCTCTCAGCATTTTCCTCTCCTTTATTATTTTCACCCCTTCTCTCCATTTCCTTCATCTTCTCTTGCCCTAATTAATTTTGCGCTCTACCTTCCGCACTATTTCTCCCCCCTCTAACTCACTGCCTTCCTCCTCTCCCTCACTACTTCCCCCTCTCTCCCTCACTGCTTTTTCCCTCCCTCATGTCTTATACCCTATCCTTTCCTAAACTCTTCAACCCTCGTACCCTTTTTAGCATACAGTATAATCGTCCCTCAGATGTGTGTTTACTCTAGGCACGTTAGTTTACCCTCAAAACAATGTAGGTTATCTTGACTGTCCGTTTTCTATGTTTGCAGGATAACAGCTGCATGGCCACGCAGTGGAGTATGTATGATGAATATCGTACTCTCGACACCCCTGGTAAGTCATCAACACTACTAGTAAGTCATCATCACCACTGGTAAGTTAACACTCCTGGTAAGTCAACATCCCTGGTAAGTCATCAACACTCTTGGTAAGTTATCAACATCTCTAGTAAGTCATCAACACTCTTGGTAAGTCATCAACACTCTTGGTAAGTCATCAACACTCTTGGTAAGTCATCAACATCTTTAGTAAGTCATCAACACTCTTGGTAAGTCATCAACACTCTTGGTAAGTCATCAACATCTTTAGTAAGTCATCAACACCCCTCGTAAGTCATCAACACGTCGTAAGTCATCAACACATCGTAAGTCATCAACACTCTTGGTAAGTCATCAGCACCTCTAGTAATTCATCAGCATCCCTCGTAAGTCATCAACACCCCTCGTAAGTCATCAACACTCTTGGTAAGTCATCAACACTTGGTAAGTCATCAACACCTCTAGTAAGTCATCAACACCCTTCGTAAGTCATAACACTTCGTAAGTCATCACTCTTGGTAAGTCATCGGTACCTCTAGTAAGTCATCAACACCCCTCGTAAGTCATCAACACTTCGTAAGTCATCAACACTTCGTAAGTCATAACACTTCGTAAGTCATCACTCTTGGTAAGTCATCGGTACCTCTAGTAAGTCATCAACACTTGGTAAGTCATCAACACCTCTAGTAAGTCATCAACACCCTTCGTAAGTCATCAACACTTCGTAAGTCATCAACACTTCGTAAGTCATCACTCTTGGTAAGTCATCGGTACCTCTAGTAAGTCATCAACACCCCTCGTAAGTCATCAACACCTCTAGTAAGTCATCGGTACCTCTAGTAAGTCATCAACACTTTAGGTATGCCATCAACACCTCTAGTAAGTCATCAACACCTCTAGTAAGTCATAACACTTCGTAAGTCATCACTCTTGGTAAGTCATCGGTACCTCTAGTAAGTCATCAACACCCCTCGTAAGTCATCAACACGTCGTAAGTCATAACACTTCGTAAGTCATCACTCTTGGTAAGTCATCGGTACCGCTAGTAAGTCATCAACACTTGGTAAGTCATCAACACCTCTAGTAAGTCATCAACACCCTTCGTAAGTCATCAACACTTCGTAAGTCATCAACACTTCGTAAGTCATAACACTTCGTAAGTCATCACTCTTGGTAAGTCATCAACACCCCTCGTAAGTCATCAACATGTTTGCATTATAACATTATATACTACTTACATTTTTAGATTTTGCCATCGAAGTGGCAAACCACACATCCATCGTGTGGAGGGTAGTGCAAGAGCATATGGATACACAAAAAGCCTAGGGACTAGGCCACAAAAAGGGTTAACGGGTGTACATATGGATTTATATCTAAATATCTACAGTTCACTTATCTGTTACAAGCAAATTTAGGAAATTAGTATATATGGTATGTTATTTTCATTAATAAGATATCTTGACATGTCACGGAGGTTATTATACTGTCTGTCTCTGTATTCCTCAATAAGTGGACAATTAAGCACATAGTGTTCAAGACAGCCACAGAGTAGTCAGGAAGTGGAATAGTTTGGGAAGCGATGTAGTGGAGGCAGGATCCATACATAGCTTTAAGCAGAGGTACGATAAAGCTCATGGTTCAGGGAGAGTGACCTAGTAGCGACCAGTGAAGAGGCGGGGCCAGGAGCTCGGACTCGACCCCTGCAACCTCAACTAGGTGAGTACAGTGACCATATGCCTGATCACATAATTTGTATTTAGTTTGATCATCATCTGTGTGTCTCCCAAACTGCCAGAAGTACTTGTAACCAAGCCTAAGCCTGGCCACTACAACATCAGTCAGTACTTGTAACCAAGCCTAAGTCTGGCCACTACAACATCAGTCAGTACTTGTAACCAAGCCTAAGTCTGGCCACTACAACATCAGTCAGTACTTGTAACCAAGCCTAAGTCTGGCCACTACAACATCAGTCAGTACTTGTAACCAAGCCTAAGTCTGGCCACTACAACATCAGTTAGTACTTGTAACCAAGCCTAGGTCTGGCCACTACAACATCAGTCAGTACTTGTAACCAAGCCTAAGCCTGGCCACTACAACATCAGTCAGTACTTGTAACCAAGCCTAGGTCTGGCCACTACAACATCAGTCAGTACTTGTAACCAAGCCTAAGCCTGGCCACTACAACATCAGTCAGTCTGTTCACATTGCAAGTTGCTCCATAAACATATTTATTATTATTATTATTATTATTATTATTATTATTATTATTATTATTATTATTATTATTATTATTATTATTATTATTATTATTATTATTATTATTAAAGATTCGCCAGTGTTCTCCCGGCCCGGGCCTTTTCCAAGTGGTGGCCCGGCCTTGGCTCCCTGTCTAGGGAGTGCCTGATACCTAAGTCTCTCATGGGAGGAGGTACAAGTACCCCCTCATCTTTGGGACCAATTGTCCCCAGGCCTAGCCACATTCCCCGCCCTCACGGGGCTCGTAGGGAGAAGCTAGGCCTCTCTGGCCTGCCCTTCCCGCCCCAAGGGGGTTATTGGAAATGGTAGTCTTGTGAGCTGCAAGCTCTGGCTCATGCACCTACCCTACCTTAGAAGGGCTAGGCATGGTGTCAATGGGTGAACTTATTTATCTACGCTCATGTTATCTTAGTGGGTTATAGACCTACTCAGACTTCTAATTGCATTCCTATAACAATCATACTACTAATTAAAATACGTTAGTTATAGTGTTAGTCGTTTTCTTTTTCACCTTTGATTAAAAGAGAAAACTAGAATATCAGATTTATTGGGGTAACTTTAATGAAAAACTTCACTTTCTTTATCAAATTATATTTTACATGTTAAGAGCTGTTATCCTACCATAGCTAATTTGAAGTCTTGACCCCAGCAATGTCTATCTAGTTTCATTACAATAATGATATAAAGTATCGATAAGATGAAGACTTAGACGCAGATTTTCAGGCTGAGGGACCGATTACCTAGTCTTCCACTGTCTTTTGTGTATCGTTCTGCAAGGCGGAGGGACTGATTAGCTCATCTTCCAATGTCTCCTGTGTATAGTTCTGCATGGCTGAGGGACTGATCGCCCCATCTTCTACTGTCTTTACATATCCTCTCTGTATTGACTTGACAAAGCCACGAGTTTGCGAAACCTCTTCAAATAAAGATACCCAGGTGTTGCACTTGTATCTAGTTCTTATCTGGTAGGCTATTATGCTAGTCTGCCTCAAAATATGACCCATAAAAGCCAGACCAATACACAGGAAACATTTTTATTACTAAATACTTAAGCTAGTCCTATTTTTTTAATGTTTTCTTTTCACTCTAGAGGGTAAACTAGACAAGGATGAGACACGCCACGTTGCCAGCCAGTGTGAGACTCGGTATTATGTCGGGGAACCCTGTCTGAGTGTAAGTATCAGTCACCCATTCAAATATATCAGAATATATCAGAATTTTATACGTAGTTTGAAAAGTAAGCATGTTTGTATAGATATAGGTACACATAAGTACAATTATCATGCATTGTAACATGTATTAATTACCTACAACCCCCCCCCCCCCCCCAAAAAAAAAAAAAAGATTCTTGAATTGCTCATGGCTCAGTTGATTCAATTCCACTGATCCTCCGGACCAGTGGAAACGACGGGCATGTTTTCTTTCAGCTGCTGTTCCTGTTCACCTAGAAATAAGTACCTTAGGTTCCTAATTGTTAGTTGACTGGCGTGGGTCACACTCAGGAGAAGACTACAGGGCGACAATGAAAATAAGCCAGTCTGGTGACAAATCTTCTTCAACCTAGTATGGCGTACATTTTACCTTGAAGATACTATGTAGAGCAGTGGTACCCAAACATTTTCAGAAAAAAACATGCCACGGGTGGGGTTTGAACCCGCGGTCAGAGAGAGTCTCAAAAACTCCAGACCGTCGCGTTAGCCACTGGGCCAGTTAGCTGCAATAAGATTCATCCATGTAAACTTTTTCAGGTTGCTGCCCCCTTGGCTCCCAGGCCACATCCCTAGCGCCCCCCCCCCCACACACACACAAACGATCACGCCTCTTTCTTGGTATTATGTTTACTGCAAATTCAAAATTACTCAACGCCCCCCCCCCCTGGATCTTTCTAGCGCCCACAGGGAACGGTACCGCCCACTTTGGGAATCACTGATCTAGAGGACGATGAAGACCACGAAAGCTTTGTTCAGGTTATGAACTCCGGAGTGTTAATAACCCAGAATGTCCCAACAGAGGTCCATCTTAGGTTCTTCCCAGGATGTGACCCACGGCAGTAGACTGGCTCTTAGGTATATATTTACCATTGGGTAACAGGGGCAGCAAGTACTAGAGGAGACTTACTTATACGTCTCTCCTCGTCCAGGATTCCACCTGGAGTCCTCCAGGGTGCGAACTGCATTAGGTAGTGGTTATAGATATGTACGTTTTAATTTAGGTATTGCATACATAACATACTTCTAGTTTTGCAATGGTCTGGAGGTTGTTCATATTATAGTCACATCAAATATTACTTGGTACATCATGTACATTAAACCTAGTAAAGTCTCAGTATATCATATAATGTGGTTTATTTGTAATAATGGTTGTAGGTAATGGAGCATGCATGGCCAGGTAATGGATGAAATAGTGAACATTTAAGAGGGGATTCTCTCCTACAGGAGCAACAGTTGAAACAGCAGCAGGAGCAGCTGGAGTCGGAGGGTGTGGGTGGGATACGAGGGGTGGAGGTGTATGGGTTACTGAAGGGGATGGGCTGGATGGAAAGACAACTCTCCTCCACCCACAACATCCACCTCCTCCATGCATTCACAGACTACGCTCACCAGGTGCACCACCACACCAAACACGACCTCCAGTCTGCCACAGGTAAACACACCTTCATGGAATGATATATATATAATATATATATATATATTATATATATAATATATATATATATATATATATTATTGTAATCACGAACGAGTGGTATTGATCAATAACAACACTGCACTAGCCAAGGATTCGAACCCATATTGTACTGGCCTGCCTCATGGTAAGCGAGAACCACATGACACTTTAAACCACAGGACCACCCAACCCTACGAGAATGGTGCAGTCAGCACACAGCTAGCTGTTGGGCTGCCATCCGAGGGCATACGGAGGTGTGGGAGCTTCTAAGCTAATTTCATTCTCATCGCAGCTGTGTGCTGGCTGCGCAATTCTTGTAGGGTTAGGTGGTCCTGTGGTTTAAAGCGTCATGTGGTTCTCGCTTACCATGAGGCAGGCCAGTACAACATGGGTTCGAATCCATGGCTAGCGTAGTGTTGTTATATATATATATATATATATATATATATATATATATATATATATATATATATATTAGGCCAGTCCGGGTCTGTCACAGGCCGCAGGTTCTCTCCCTAATAATAATTTAGCTAAAAAAAAGTAATTTTAACGGTGCTTTCAATTACGTATCTGCAGATGAAAAAAATGGAATCTGTTATTTTAGATTACTTTTGTTAAAAGGCGGAGAGGCACGTCCCTGACGTTGTTATATTTGTATACTGTGTAGAGAGAGGGGCGTGGCGTGACGGTGGCACCGACGAGTGCCAGACTCAAGAGTTGTGGCACTTCGGCTGTGAAGCCACCTGGGAGTGCCGGGTGAACGCTGTCACCTTCTGCAGCAGCTCCCCCGTCAGTACTCACCTCTCTCACCACCTGCTGTACTCACCATCTGCTGTACTCACCTCTCTCACCACCTGCTGTACTCACCTCTCTCACCACCTGCTGCACTCACCTCTCTCACCATCTGCTGCACTCACCTCTCTCACCACCTGCTGTACTCACCTCTCTCACCACCTGCTGCACTCACCTCTCTCACCACCTGCTGTACTCACCTCTCTCACCACCTGCTGTACTTACTTCTCTCGCCACCTGCTGCACTCACCTCTCTCACCATCTGCTGCACTCACCTCTCTCACCACCTGCTGTACTCACCTCTCTCACCACCTGCTGTACTCACCTCTCTCACCACCTGCTGCACTCACCTCTCTCACCATCTGCTGCACTCACCTCTCTCACCACCTGCTGTGCTCACCTCTCTCACCACCTGCTGTACTCACCTCTCTCACCACCTGCTGTACTCACCTCTCTCACCACCTGCTGTACTCACCTCTCTCACCACCTGATGCACTCACCTCTCTCACCACCTGCTGCACTCACCTCTCTCACCATCTGCTGTACTCACCTCTCTCACCACCTGCTGTACTCACCTCTCTCACCATCTGCTGTACTCACCTCTCTCACCACCTGCTGTACTCACCTCTCTCACCACCTGATGCACTCACCTCTCTCACCACCTGCTGTACTCACCTCTCTCACCATCTGCTGTACTCACCTCTCTCACCATCTGCTGTACTCACCTCTCTCACCACCTGCTGTACTCACCTCTCTCACCACCTGCTGCACTCACCTCTCTCACTACCTGGTGTACTCACCTCTCTCACCATCTGCTGTACTCACCTCTCTCACCATCTGCTGTACTCACCACCTGCTGTACTCACCTCTCTCACCATCTGCTGTACTCACCTCTCTCACCATCTGCTGTACTCACCTCTCTCACCATCTGCTGTACTCACCTCTCTCACCACCTGCTGCACTCACCTCTCTCACTACCTGGTGCACTCACCTCTCTCACCACCTGATGCACTCACCTCTCTCACCACCTGCTGCACTCACCTCTCTCACCACCTGCTGCACTCACCTCTCTCACCACCTGCTGCACTCACCTCTCTCACCACCTGCTGCACTCACCTCTCTCACCACCTGCTGCACTCACCTCTCTCACTACCTGGTGTACTCACCTCTCTCACCACCTGCTGTACTCACCTCTCTCACCACCTGGTGTACTCACCTCTCTCACCACCTGCTGTACTCACCTCTCTCACCACCTGCTGCACTCACCTCTCTCACCACCTGCTGCACTCACCTCTCTCACCACCTGCTGCACTCACCTCTCTCACTACCTGGTGTACTCACCTCTCTCACCACCTGCTGCACTCACCTCTCTCACTACCTGGTGTACTCACCTCTCTCACCACCTGCTGCACTCACCTCTCTCACTACCTGGTGTACTCACCTCTCTCACCACCTGCTGCACTCACCTCTCTCACTACCTGCTGTACTCACCTCTCTCACCACCTGCTGCACTCACCTCTCTCACCACCTGCTGCACTCACCTCTCTCACTACCTGGTGTACTCACCTCTCTCACCACCTGCTGCACTCACCTCTCTCACTACCTGCTGTACTCACCTCTCTCACCACCTGCTGCACTCACCTCTCTCACTACCTGCTGTACTCACCTCTCTCACCACCTGCTGCACTCACCTCTCTCACCACCTGCTGCACTCACCTCTCTCACTACCTGGTGTACTCACCTCTCTCACCACCTGCTGCACTCACCTCTCTCACTACCTGGTGTACTCACCTCTCTCACCACCTGCTGTACTCACCTCTCACCACCTGCTGCACTCACCTCTCTCACCACCTGCTGCACTCACCTCTCTCACTACCTGGTGTACTCACCTCTCTCACCACCTGCTGCACTCACCTCTCTCACCATCTGCTGTACTCACCTCTCTCACCACCTGCTGTACTCACCTCTCTCACCATCTGCTGTACTCACCTCTCTCACCACCTGCTGCACTCACCTCTCTCACCACCTGCTGCACTCACCTCTCTCACTACCTGGTGTACTCACCTCTCTCACCACCTGCTGCACTCACCTCTCTCACCACCTGCTGCACTCACCTCTCTCACCACCTGCTGCACTCACCTCTCTCACTACCTGGTGTACTCACCTCTCTCACCACCTGCTGCACTCACCTCTCTCACCACCTGCTGCACTCACCTCTCTCACCACCTGCTGCACTCACCTCTCTCACTACCTGGTGCACTCACCTCTCTCACTACCTGGTGTACTCACCTCTCTCACCACCTGCTGCACTCACCTCTCTCACCACCTGCTGCACTCACCTCTCTCACTACCTGGTGTACTCACCTCATTCACTCACCTCAACCTTTGCACTGCTTATCTGTGTCACCTAATTACAGCAGTAGTTTCCTTCCTTAGTTTAGTACTTTCTTGCTTAAGTACTACTTTTATTCCTAGTGCTGTCTAATGTGGGTTTAGCGCTTTATGTACATGTACAAAATAAATGTAACCTATGAGTCATGTCACCTTGAAATAAGTCATATTAACCAGGCAGTACCAATAAGGCATATTAACCAGGCAGTACTAATAAGGCATATTAACCAGGCAGTACCAATAAGTTACACTAACCAGGCAGTAACAATAAGTCACATTAACCAGGCAGTACCAATAAGTTACATTAACCAGGCAGTACCAATAAGTCACATTAACCAGGCAGTACCAATAAGGCATATTAACCAGGCAGTACTAATAAGGCACATTAACCAGGCAGTACCAATAAGGCATATTAACCAGGCAGTACTAATAAGGCACATTAACCAGGCAGTACCAATAAGGCATATTAACCAGGCAGTACTAATAAGGCACATTAACCAGGCAGTACCAATAAGGCATATTAACCAGGCAGTACTAATAAGGCACATTAACCAGGCAGTATCAATAAGGCATATTAACCAGGCAGTACCAATAAGGCATATTAACCAGGCAGTACCAATAAGGCATTTTAACCAGGATGTTGTGGTTGCAGTGGCTGGTGGTGGCTGCCTATGGCAACCTTTCGCTTACAGAGCCATCCCGGGGTGCCATCTGTGGTTGGAGTGCCAAGAGGATAAGTCAACCGGAGCTCAGGTTAGTGAAAGAAGTTAGGTCAGTGCCAGAGGCCAGGTTAGTGTCAAAAGTTATATTATTTTAAGATGTTAAACTCTCTGCATTCAAGGAAAGTGACCAGATGTATGGAAGCGGCATTACTGAACAGAACCAAGGTTCAATTAGCCTAGCTAGAGCACTGGTTCACATCACGCTGCACGAGCAATCTCAGTAATAAGAGTTCAGCAACATTGGCCAGTACACCTCACCTCACTCCAACCATCTCACTCTACATAATGTGATGATTGCACTCTGAACTGACCAACTGATCACCACACTAATCACCACATCTTACACTGTTGAAAATCTTGTAATACAGTGACCACTACCTCCTGGCCAGGCTCACTCTACCAGGAACAGCCACTGTAGTCAGCTCGTGTCCCGTGGCACCTCAGCTCTGTTGTGTGGCTCTCCTAGACGGCACCTTGCATGTGTACCAGCTGGACACTCCCATCCCCCAGCTGATCCTGGACACCAGGTGAGTTTTACATCTGGTATACGAGTTACTAAATCACTGAAGTTGGGTTCGTAGATGTGATATCACTTATTCATTGTTTATTCATCATGATGTCATTGTAAATTGATCCTCTCTATAATGTTAATGTAAATAACTCAGTTTACCTTATTCCTAGTATATCTTCTTTTATTTCTTTTATTGTAGCTAATTTTCACACAGTTGAGTTACTTGCCTGTTTTAACTTTTAAGGTTTAAATAATTAGATATTACAAGGACCCCAATGGAAATAAGTTACTTTGTCTGACTTTTTCGGGAGTTATCCTGAGTAATTTACACTATGTATGACAATTGTACTTTTGTGTACCTGTGCCTAAATATACTTACTAGTGGGAGCGTGGATAAACACTATGGTCCAGTGTGGGCGGTCGAGTGGCGACAAACCTTCCACACACTGCCCGCCCACGCTGACAACGCTCATGATGATCACGCCCATCGTGCTGACATCCATGCTGAAAGAACCCATGCTGACGACAATGCTTCTGCTGAGCACATAGGTGCCAGCACTGCTGAAACACAGGTAAGTTCAATAGAAACAACGTGCAGTATAGTGCCTTCACTCTAAAGGATATAGACTATTACCATTTGTTTCATTATTTTAAGTGTAATATCCTCTCACTTCTGGAAGGATATATGGAGAATGTTTTGACATGAATAGGCAGGAAAAATACTCCATGGATATGCTTAAGGCCATGCATCCTGTAAGTCCATTGAGTAGAGACATCAGACTATCTAGGATACATACTTTCCCTTCTCTCTTTATTCATAAAATAAAAGGTATACGATAGGTGAAAAGCGTTCTCTGGGAGAAATGATAAACATGCTTGTGTTACCTGCAGGAGTGGCAGAAGGTGGGGATCCAGGCCTTAGTGTCAGCCTCTGAAGACGGCACAGTCAAGGAGTGGCTCTTCTCCAGGGACACTCTCATACGCTGCACCAGTGAGTTTGTTACTCTGTCCTGACACACGCACACAGACCTCCTGTTTTTGCACACTTTATGTTACAGATTAACAGATGCTAACTTACTTCAGTTCATTAATAAGTCCAGCTCTTTCTAAGGTATACTACCGTCCCCTAGGATACGATGACAGTAGTTCAGCACCCAGGTATCTATTTGCTGCTAGGTGAACAGGGACACCAGGTGTAAGGAGACTCATACTAAGGGAAGAAAAATATAAACTCACAGATACAGGGTATAATAGTCTTATTTTTTCTCATGATTTAGACCGCTTAAACATTCCAACAGGTTTAGCACATATGGTGCTAAACCTGTGTGGGTCATTCAGCTTAAGGAGTGTTGGAGGCTCGATCCTCCGATCACTAATTGTATAACGTGGTACTCTCACAATCAGGCTGGAGGAAGGAGACTCACGTCAGCAACTGCAGTAAGGAGGATTGTGTCCACTTACCGATAACTAGAGCTACCCTTCTCTTCCTTGGATCAAACCGATTACCACACATTCCCCAGGCACTATATGGGCTCTAAGGGTTTGGGTTGTCCCCCCCCCAAAAAAAAAAAAATACATATATATATACTTCTGAATCAGTTTGTAAGATAATAGAGGGCAACCTCTCCCCCACTTCATGTTAAACTACTCACATAGGCACCTAGGTAATTATATAAGTATTTTGACACTAAAGTGTTGGCAGAGACAGTAATTAACTCTCTCCCTCAGTTCTGATGAAGGTGTGTGTCCCACCGTGGGTGTCTCTAGAGATAGCTGGTGGCCTGAAGGAGGTGTTGCGACTCCCCGAAGAGAATCAGGGTGGCACTGAACGCCATCGGGGAGGCACGGAACGCCCTCGGGGCAGCACTGAACGGCCTCGGAGCGACGCTGAAAGCCGCTCGCTGGGCGGCAACGGACAGCTCCTGCCAGAGAGCGTGCCGGCCACCGCTCTCAAGTTCCGTCGAGGAGACAGCACATCGTACCTCGTGGGCACCATCGCTGGCCACCTCCTCATGGTATGTTGTCATGATCATGTCACACGGGCATGTGTATCACCCATACGGATTTACTGCTTCTTTTTAATGCCAAAAATGATCTATTATTGG